>NW_027202604.1:8627500-8687500 GCF_024711535.1 Dipodomys merriami | reverse complement strand
TTTTTCGACATAACGACTTGTACATCTCATTGTTGCAATAGGTCCACCTGTGTCCCTAGTTAAACGATTTGTTTTTGCCCTTCCCTTCCACAAATTATACCAACATCAAATACAGTGAAAGTAGGAATTATACAGTGGGGGAGGGACATACAAAGCAACATAGAAATCATCTTATAAATATGTTAGAAACAACTGCATGAAAGAAAAAAACATTTGAATACTTAACTTGGGGTTCATTCCCCTAACATCACCTTATCTGACCTTTTCTGCTTGACTCAGACATATACTAGTTATTGCAAATAAGGGAAACCATGGGACCTATGTTTCTTTGGGCCTGGCTTACCTCACTTAATATATTTTTTTCCAAGCCTTTCCATTTCCTAACAAATGGAGCAATGTCATTCTTGCTGATGGAGGCATAGAATTCCATTGTGTATATATACCACATTTTCTTGATCCATTCATCTACTGAGGGGCATCTGGGTTGGTTCCATATCTTAGCTATGGTAAATAATGCTGCAATAAACATAGTTGTGCTGATAGCTTTAGTATGGTCTTCTTTGTGACCATTTGGGTAAATGCCCAAAAGTGGGATTGCTGGGTCATAGGGGAGCTCTATGTGGAGTCTTTTGAGGAACCTCCATACTGCTTTCCAAAGTGGTTGAACAAGTTTACACTCCCACCAACAATGTAGTAAGGTTTCCTTCTGTCCACATCCCCTCCAACATCTTTATTACTAGAGTTCTTGATTATAGCCATTCTAACTGGGCTGAGGTGGTATCTCAATATTGTTTTGATTTGCATTTTTTTATGGCTAGAGAGGTTGAGCATTTCTTCATGTGTCTATTGGCCATCCTTCTTTCCTCTTCAGAGAAGTTATTTCATCTCCAAAGAAATCTCTTTTTAAGTCTTTATCCCATTTATTAATGGGGTGGTTGTGTCATTGAGAATTTGTTTTTGGGGGGTTTAATTTTTTGAGCTCTAGGTATATTTTTTTTGTATGAGGTTCTTATCTCTGGTATAACTACTGAAGATCTCCAGGTCTGTGGTATTTCTATTTATCTTGCAAGCTATGTCCTTTGCCATGCAGAAGCTGTGCAGTTTAATGTGATCCCATTTATCCAGGCTTTGATTTGTTGAGTTTCTAGATCTTTATTTAGGAAGTTTTCGCATGTGAAAAGGAGCCCAAGTGTATCTCTCATCCCTTCCCGTAATAGTCTTAGGGAATTGAGGTGGCCACCAAATTCCAAGCATTACCATCCAGCCCCTTGTCCCTGTGTTGCTGCAGGTAGGTCCTTATCTGGACCTACCACACATGCCTTTCCATCTTCCCAGGCCCTTCCTATGGTGTCACCTGAAGCTCCAGATAAGGGATAAGGGATTGGCTAAGGCCAAGCATACTCTTTTCCTAATGATTTTTCAATTCCCTATTTCTCATCCTTCACATCCATTCCATCAGTATGCTGTAACAGTTGAGCCCAATGCATGTATAAACACACTCAGACACACACTAGATATGTAGATGATACATAGATATGCATGCATACCTCTATGTACACAGATAAAACATATATGTGTGAATGCCACTCCATTTTTTATTCCACATCTCCAAGTTCTCGCCACACTTACTTGTATTTTAAAGATAGACAAAAATATTTGACTAGTTGTACAAAGAAGTTGTCATTCCACAAAGCATTTTATGAATACAATGTGTCTTGAAAAATGATGCCTTTCAACATTCTCAACCATCCCTCTCAAGCCACCTCTTCCCTCACTTTTTTTAAACTTTGTAGGATATACAATGAACTTCTGACTGTATTATCTCCTTTTCCTTCTCTTTATTTGTCTTCCCCCTCCCTTTGCCCCCAACCCACCCTTTTCAAGTACCCCTTTCTTGGTGTTCATTTTGTTGAACTATGATTTTGCCTTTCTAAGAAATTATACTGGGCTGGGAAGATGGCTCTGGTAGAGCGCTTGCCTTGCATGCCTGAGGCCCTGGGTTCAATTCCTCAGCACCCCATAAGCAAAAAGAAAAAAGCTGGAAGTGGTGCTGTGGCTCAAGTGGTAGAGCACTAGCCTTGAGCTGAAGAGCTGAGGGACAGCGCCCAGGCCCAGAGTTCAGGTCCCACAACTGGACACTTCCCCCCCCCCCAAAAAAAGAAATTATACTGTTTGAGTTCTCCCCAAACTCTTCCATATTTCAATTAATACATGTATAAACACTTGCATACTACCATAGGTACTTATTTATATATTTTATCATCTTTAAGTTCATACTACCATAGGTACTTATTTATATATTTTATCATCTTTCAGTGCTATACAAAGGAGTTGCCATTTAACAAAGCAGTTTATTAATACAATGCATCTTGATCAATGTCATCCCTTTTAACATTCTCATCCATCCCTTCCAACCCACTCTTCCCTCATTTAAAAAAATTTGTAGGATGTCAAAATCAAGTACAGTGACAACAGGGACACACACACACACACACACACACACACACACACACACACACACACACACAATTTGTCTAATTTGGGGAGGGGAAAGGGAAAAATCAAGAAGCTGAAACAAGGACACAGGATGACCCATTGCAACAAGACAGTATATTAGGACACCCACAAGACAGTATACTGGAAATGAACTTTACAACTTTAGGCAGGGGGGAGGAGTGAAGAAGGTAGGGGAGGGAAGGAATAGGGGGAGAACAACAAGGGAAGGGGTAACAATGCTCAACAAGAAATGTACTCATTGACTTACTCATGTAACTGTAACCCCTCTGTACAGCATCTTTACAATAAAATAAAATTTAAAAAATTTTGTAGGACATATGTTGAATTCTTGACTGTGTTCTCCGCCCTTCTCCTGTTCATTTGTCTGCCCACCCCTCTCCCCATGTTTCCAGCTCATCCTTTTTAAATATTCCTTTCTTGATGTTCATTTTGTTGAATTTTGACTTAACCTTTCTAAGGAATTACAGTCTTTGAGTTCTCCTTTGAATCTACCATATTTCAGTTCATACACTTGTATGCATTTACATACTAATCAATGTATTCATTAGTTTATAAGCTAATTCTAGCTTCCACATATGAAGGGAAACATGCAACCTTTGTGTCGCTGGGGTTGACTTACTTCACTTAGCATAGTTTTTTCCAAACCTATTTTTGTCTCCAGAACCCACAAATTCCCATTCTGTTCTCCAAGCTCCCATTACTGCTTTCAAATTATTTCTTTCCCTGTTTCCTGTAGGGGGAAAGAGTATTACTTTCTTTGGCAAGTCCAGTCTCATTCCCCCATGGTTTCTGTTATCGCTTTCTCTCCCCTGATGATTGGCACTTCCATGAGCTCCTTACTGTGTTCCCCAACACACTCTCAGTCGTTAGCATTTAGGATGTCAATGTTCAGGTAAATAACTCTGCTTGTTCCTTCCTTGTCTTCATCACCTGAACTCCTCCACCACCTACAGTCATAATCATATCCTCTACCTTCACATAAGTAAGTTTCTCCAACTCTAGTATTGAAATATTCTATCCTTAGACTTCAATCTTTGCTCCTTGCCTTCTCTAGTTCTTTTTTTTTGCTAATATATAAAATGTTCTTTTTAAAATAAATTTTTATTGTGAAAATACTGTACAGAGGGGTTACAGTTACATGAGCAAAGTAATGAGCACATTTCTTATCAAGCATTGTTGCCTCGTCCTTTGTTTTTCCTCTACCATCCCTTCCTTCCTACCTCCACAACTACACTCCCCACCCCGTGCCTAAATTGTAAAGTTCGTTTTTCAACATAGTGTCTTGTACATCTCATTGTTGCAATGTGTCCACCTGTATCCCTATTTAAACATTTTGTGTTTTCCCTTCTCCTCCCCAAATTATACTAACATCAAATACAGTGAAAACAGGGGCTATACTGTGGGGGAGGGATATACAAAGCAACAAAAACATCACATGGTATCTTATAAATATGTTGAAACAATAGCAAGTTCTTGACTCAACCACGTGAGTCTTCAGATGGTTTAACCTCACGCATGCTAGCCATCCCTCTCTTCTTTTTTTCCATTTTTTCGCACTAATTTCCGTAATTCCAATAAATATTGCTAGAGAAAACAATTTTTTTTAAAAAATCTCATGAATCAGATTTGACAATGATTTCTTAAATGTGATTCCACAGGTGACAAAAGAAAAATGAACAAATGATACTTGCCAAAAAAGCTGTAATGTTTGAGCACAAAAGACGCCATGAACAGAACAGAAAGCCATTCCATATAGTAGAAAAATATTTAAAAGTTATATATTTGATAAGAACTTCTAACTCTCAAAAGAACCCAATAAAATAAAAAAACCTAACTCAAAAATAAGGAAAAGATTCATGCAGATATTTCTTCAAATATTTTTTGTGTTGTTGTTTTTGTTTGTTTGTTTGGGCCTGGAGTTTGAACCCAGGGCCTTTGAACTCTTTAATAAGCACTCTGTTAGCATTTGCCATGATTGTAGCTGATTTTGCTGCAGGTTATTTTTAGAAAGGCTCTGACATTTTTACCTAGGGTAGTGTGGTCTAGAAACCTCTTATTTCTTTTTTTTTCTTTTTTTTTTTTAATTGTATTTTATTTTATTTGGGAACATACTGTACAGAGGGGCTACAATTACATGGGCAGGATAATGCATACATTTCTTACTAAGCATTGCAGCCTCCTTTGTTTACCCTTCCCTTCCCTTCCCCGCCTCCCCCCTCCCCCCACCCAATTTTACCCCCCTCCCCCCACCCAATTATACCCCCCTCCCCCCCCCCACACCGACATTGTAAAGCTGGTTTTGACATGACATTTTGTACTTCTCATTGTTGCAACAGGTCCACCTGAATCCTTAAACGACTTGTTTGTCCCCATCTCCTCCACATGTTATACTGACATCAAATATAGTGAAAGCGGGGGTTACACTGTGGGGGAGGGACATACAAAGCAACAAAGAAATAATCTTGTAAATGCGTTAGAAACACATTCATGAAAGGAACGAAAACATTAAAATACATATTTAAGGGTTCATTTTCCTAAGATCACATTATCTGACCTTTTCCGCTTGACTCATACCTATACTAGATATTGCAAATAAGGGAAACCATGGGACCTATGCTTCTTTGGGCCTGGCTTACTTCACTTAATATAATTTTTTCCAAACCTTTCCATTTCCTAACAAATGGGGCAATGTCATTCTTTCTGATGGAGGCATAGAATTCCATTGTGTATATATACCACATTTTCTTGATCCATTCATCTACTGAGGGGCATCTGGGTTGTAGAAACCTCTTATTTCTGGCCTTGTGTAGCTGGCTTTAGAGGCACACCCCACAATGCCCAGCTTGTTTTTTAGATGGGATCTCAATAGGTTTTTGCTAGAGCTGGCCTTGAATCATAATCTTTCCATTCATCTCATCAGCTGGGATTACAGTTATGAACTGCCATTCTGGGTCACTCTTCAAGGAAATTTTTTTATTATTATGTCTTTCTGGTGCTTGGGACCAGGTGAGGGCAGAGAGAAAAATCATAGGAAGATTTTATCACATGGGCTTTGAATCTAATTTTGTAAAAATATATGTATCATTCAATCTAGCAATTCCTTATAAAGAAATGATCTAAACTCTAAGTAGCAATACTTGCCCAAATGTCTTCCCAACCACTTTACAATGACTTAAGTAAAAGTATATCAATATAAATGTTAATAATAGGCTGATCACTTGGTTTGTCCATAACATGGAATATTATATAGCCATCCTAATAAAGTTCATGTAAGTCACATATGATAGTGAATAAATATACCTACACAAAGGCTAAGATAATGGTTGATTGTACCTATCTATGGTGTCACAGTGAAGGTGGTTGAAAAAGGTACTCAGAAGTGTGACAGATGGTGTAGAGTCTCTTTCCAGAGCAAGGGAATAGAAATATATTAGCTTGCAAAAGTCTGTCAGAGAGTGACCTCAAAACCAATAATATAGACAAGGAGAGGCTAGGAAGGAATCTGGGCAGAGTGGTCTCAATAAAGCTTTCAGCCAATGCCATTGGTATCTCTGAAACTGGAATGGCTTTTCCAATTTATCCAGAAAAGAATGAAATGGCTATTCTTTCACAGCCCCAACCTGACCAGTAATCAGATTTCAAGGTATTCCCCAAAGAATGTTATCAATGTTTGATTAAAATAATTCTCTTTAACTTAGAGAAGTTCCCAGAGAAGACTCCACATTGCTACCTGTCAGTAGATTGTCTTCCCAAATATGGAGTCCATAATAATAAATACCTAGACAAATGTAATCCTCCTGCCCTAGGGCCTCCAACAGCGGAGGCCACTGTTGAAAGATGGTGAAGTCAGTTGGCTGATTTCCATACGTTCAACATTCAACCCCTTCAACATCAAATCATTCAGCCTCACACTAGATAATCATTTTTGCCTTTTAAAATTTAACAAAGAACAGACAAAATCAGGTGGGATATATCTCAGTGCTGGGTGCTTCCCTTACACATGGAAAGCCATGGGTTTGATCCCCCTCAACAACAAACACACAAATATGAGTTTTGGAAACAACATCATATAAAATGCTATATCCTCCTCCTTTTAACTTACCTGTGTGCACAAAGTAAAATTTAAGGGTTCATTTAAACTTTCCATGAAATTCAAGTTAGTTCAAAACTACGTTCTTTGACAAGATAGTGTTGTGTTGAATAAATACGTGACTATGCCTTTATCTAAAGTAATAATGCCAAAAAATAAGTATAGCAAGTTTAGGAGGGTTGGAAGTTAAAAATTGTTAGGGAAAAACAACAACAACAAAAACAACAAACTAGTTGCTTGATAAATAGGATAGATTTCTACGTGCTGTTATGGTGAAAATTCACCCTCTACAAATTGTTATGTGCAATAACTTTACATAAAATACATCCTAACCACACACTGAGATGTGAACCTTCCAATTTTAAGATAATTACATTTTCCTAATTTTCTGTGTCTGTCCATAAGTCATAATTCACTCCCATGCTATGGTTTTGAATGCACAGAGTAAAATACTGTGTTAGGAATAGTTACTTGAGTTGATCATTTGGAAACCTGTCATTCTCTAGGACTCTTAAACAGCAAAGATCCATCTAAGTAGAGCATAATTAGTTTAGTCTGTGACCAAACCAAACCAAACCAAAATTATCCAAAAAGAGTAACATGCAAGGCAACCAAAGGATAGTGAAAGAAAGGAAGAAAAAAAGAGAAAAAGAGAAAGAAAAAGAAAAGAAGGAGAGAAAGAAAGAAAAAAGAGAGACAGAGACACTCATTTAACCACAGCCATCTCCTTTCTGGTATCACGGGCTGAAACTCTGAAAGATCACTACCCACAATGCTCTGCAAAATCCTGTTGATAACCTACACCATTTGACATCGGCCAAGTGGTAGTAACTATGCTTAGAAAAGGGCTGGCTGAGACAAGAACATGCAAACTGGAGTCTAGACACCCAAATTAAAAACAACAAATGATGGAAAGAGAGAGTGTACTGTCTCCCTTCCATAAGACTTAGTCAAGCTCATTGGAAGTGATCTCCAGCAGCTAATTGGGATTTCAGTGCTTCTGAGCTCTGACCTAGAAAAGGGGGAGATGTGAAATAAAGTGACATAAAGAAATTCCCATCCCGGTCCTACTGTTGTTTGGTGAGCTGTTTCTATACTGTATGCACATAAACAGCTCTTCTTGGGTGGTGGTTTAATGTTGCTATACCTTCAATTGCAATTACACCGAATGGAGCTGCAACAAATCTTCGTAATGCCAATCTCATCTTTCCACCTCATTGACAGCTCAGAAAATGCATCTGAAATTCATAGTAGCCTCATAGCCTATGGCAAGAGAAATTCATGCTGCTAAAATTTTATTTTAGAATTCAAGCTGGTTTTCCTCAGTTTAGGATGCTCCAGTTTTTAATCTTTTGCTGCCTACCACACTGTATCAAAATAACCAGCCAATATTGTTCTACTGTCAGGGGCCTCAGCTGCCTCTGAATTTTATCAGTACAAATAAATACTGGCACATGTGAAAAAAATAATCCCCATTGATTGACGCTAACATTAATAGAATTAAGAGCAGAGAGGTGGCAAAATATGTATAAACTTTGACTTGCTACCTCCTGTTCCTTTGCTGACTTAAAAAAAAAGAAAGGTTGAATAGATAGTCAGACTGATTTAATGTGTAGGCTGATCGGGATGCTAGGCTAGGTCCCAAATTTGTGTAATGTTCAGAGAGAGAGAGAGAGAGAAAGAGAGAGAGAAAGAGAGAAAGAGAGATTTTTTTAAATCCCAGAAAAAGAGATATTTCCAAATTAATGGCATTGCCCGAATGCCTTGGCTCCCTGCACCCCACCAGGAAGGTTTATTATTTTCGGGTAAAATGTTGCTCGGATGGGGAGTGGTAGTCAGCGATGCGTCAGAGCTGCTCTTTGAACACATTAAAAAGCTGAATGCACAACAAAGAACAGATGTTCCAGCATGCCTTATTTATGCACCCATCAGCAATCTTCCAGTGACCACAAAATGCAGCCTCGCCCCCCCTTCCTCCTCTCCATAATATTATTTTCTGATAAACTCAACCCTCTTTATTAATTTATTTATTTTTGGCCTCAACTGAACTCCTGGGTAATTGTCTATGTGTGTGTGCACAAGTATGTGTGTGTGTGTGAGTGTGTGTGTGCGTGTGTGTGTGTGTGTGTGTGTGTGTGTGTTATTTGAAAGTCTGCCTCCATCAGAGCTGAATTCTATTGAACTGTGGAACAGGTGTGGATTCTGCAATTAGATCACATTTCAGAGAGAGAGACACTGAGGGTAATAATGGCGGCGAATTCTTCACAGTCGAATGCAGCACCATAGCGACCAGCAACAACGCAAGAGAAGAGGTATTAGTATTAAGGGGTGATTATTTTTAGTTTATGGGATCATCTGATTGAATAGAGCCATAAGGCACTACTATGAATGTGGGTATTTGGGGCTCACCAGCTGTAAGGCAAACTTGTTTTACTGGCACTTGTCTGAAATGCACCCCTTGCCCACTCTCTGCTCACAATTGGAATGGAAGTAGTGATTAGGAAGTGAGATATAATGCAGATTAAATGTTATGACGGACCAAGATCCTGTTGGGTTATTAAAATCCATTTGCTGTGGCTGGTTTTAAAGGCATAGTGCTTTTATCTAAACCTCCAACTCCAGCTCTCTTAGCTTTCAAAGGTAAAGGAGTGAAGAGAAAGGGTAGGTGAGAAAAAAATTCAGAATTTAAAGAGAAGCATGAATATGTCCTTTTCCTACACAAGAAAGCTGCATGTTTTGGAGAGCCAATCTGGTTTGTGACCTCAATTTGAGCCTTGGAAAAACATGATACATTAATATAGAAAATATTCACCCTCCCCAACTTGATTTAATAGACAGACAGCACGTAACTCAAGCAATTCTCACAATAATATTGGGTCAATTGGAGATTTCCAGCTCCAAGTGGCAATTCCTTAAGAAATTTTATATATTTCCCATGAAACAGGAATATTTGGGATCCAAATCGATGGTGTGAAATCAGCCCTTGGGAGAGTTCCAGCTGTTCCCTGGGGTATCTGCAAATAGTGCTGTGGGCTGGCTGACAGCAGCTGCCATTCCTGAAAGAATAAAGGACGCCAGACAATAGAGAGGAACACTCCACATAAATGAAGTCACAGGCATTCCCGGGAATCATGAGCGATCTGGGCCCAGAAATAAGAGACGTGAGAAGCTTGAGAGGGTCCAGTTTCCCCCATCCCATGGGCACAGGTGTCAGAGCTCAGAATGAGAACCTCCTTCTTTGTCCATCAGTCTTTGAACCCTGGATGGCTCGTGGTCTGGGATCAGCATCACGAGATCCAGATTCTCAGCCAACATATTGCCAAGGCCAGAATTATCCTTCTGGTGCCAAAATGAGCTCATCTGGCACAAAGTCTGAGCAATGGGAATGGGTTCTGTTGTCCATGATGCTACTTCATACTGAGAAATATGTTACCAGGATAGGAAGTTTGTTTCATCTAGGTGAGCTAACCATGATTCCTGGCTGAAAAACCCTATTTTCTGGCTAAGAAAGAGTAAAGCAAGAGAGAGGATGGATACATGCTTGCTTTTTTTTTAAAGCATGACTTTTCTGTTATTAACCAACCCATTAATTATCTAGTTGACAAATTCTACCCAACACTTACTATTCATCTCTCAGAAGGGAGAAAATTTTAAGAAAAGTTTAGATAGAATAGTTCTCATCTTGTTAGGTACCTGAATCTAACCACATGGCCCTGAACTTGAGTAAATTTCTTCCCTTCTTTCTCTAGGTTTCTGTGAAAGGGAGAGTTGGATTTCACAAAGATAAGCAGTAGAATGTTAGATAAGAATTGGAGGGTGGGATGCACAATCCACACACTCAGCCTTTAGCTGATGGCTTTTGCACTGCCTCCACTAAATTCCAAGGACGCTCAGAACCAAGCGTAAAAGGTCTGCACTACATTGCATTGGACATCTCAGAAGATGTGACTGAGTATCTAGGTCTTTCCCAACGTATCAATAGATGAGTTTAGTGTCAGGGAGATGCTCTTCTGGTGGTCCTGTATTAGAGCACTCAAGATGGCAGCCTGAGGGTCTATGAGCGCAATTCCACAGTCTCAGCTGTGAGGATATTTTCACTGTCTCATCTGACGTGGCTATTCTAGTCGTTCTGAAGTTACCCGTTCTTCTATTTCTCCTCCCTACTTCTTCGTCTTCAGTCTCCCCCTCTGACTTATTTTCCTTTCTAATTGGGAGCGGGACAGAAGTAGAATCCTTTCATTTGTTTTGGCTGTCAATCATCATCATTCACTTTAATAGCCATAGTTAAAGTCTAAAGATTAGGTGGGAATTTTCTACAAGGTTAGTCTGACAATTTTCTCATCAAAGTACCACACAACTCTAGCTCTGCTCTGGGATCTTATCCCATCCTTATATTTAATGTTTGCCTTTAAATCTTGGAATACATTATTTCATTTTATAAGCAGCCTTTTGCAATAGGGGCAGGGGACAGAACAAAATGTAGTCAAGTTCTTCCCATATTAACTTTGTAACATCTTTCTTAGCTAAAGCAATAGGAGAGAAATAGCAGCATTACTTATAGTTATTGACATGATGACGATTCCTTTGCAGATGTTACAATGTCAATGTTTCATGGGAAATTTGCATGCAGTTTAATATGCATCAGTGCACCTTGCCATTTAGTCATCTGCGTGAGCATCATGCAGACAGGAGGACAGGCAGTCTATATTGGTAGAATGTAGAGGCTACTACTTGCATGCTGTAGAAATGAAGAAGTCACACCTTGGGGTTTTGAATGAAAGCTTGACATCATGTGATCAAATGAGCCAAACAAAATGTGAATTGTAACCTATGAAGTAGAAGAATTCAGTTGTTCTCTGGTAATTGGTGTGACAAAGAAAGAGCAATAGCATTAGCTTGGAATCATATTCTCTACGTGGTAAAGAAGTTTGGAGTTATAAATCAATAAATGATTTGATTTTAAAAAGCAAAGAAACATACTTCTTTTTTTGCTTCTACCCATTGTCTTCCCTCCCCAAAACATGTTTCTGTTTCCTGGTGTTCATTTTTATAAACAGTTCACTAGTTGTTCAGGGGGTTATACTTTTGGACCCCTCTCCTAACTATACCAACCTTACATCGGTTTGTGTGTATACACATAAAGCCCTGTGTATGTGATCATGCAGACTTATATTTTAGATCTAGCCCAACTCTGAAAGTATGCTTAGAAACACACTTTTTAAAAATTTGTTTTTATTATAAAAATACTGTACAGAGGGGTTACAGTTACATGAAGAAACATACATTTTTAAATAAAAAAATCTTCTGAACTTAATCAAGCTTACTTACTTTTCCAAAAGAACAAAGAGATTGTAATAAAGTAACAAAAATGCTTCTACTGTCTACTTAATGTATAACAAAGTCAATGGCCAGCTATAGGCAAATGTCTTTCAAATGGGTTCAAGTCTGAGTTTCTGGATGTTTGCCCTTGACACTGTATTTCAGTGGAAGCTTTAGCTTCCATGCATTTTGTATTAGGCCAAGTGCACCAACCTAAATATAAGATATCAATGATATAATTGGGCTTTCACCCCAAATTCTTAAATTACAGTAAGCCATTTCATCTGTAAACACTAAAAGGACATCAACAAAATGAGTGGCTAAAACATTTGGTCGAAGCGTATATAAATAAATGCAAATGTTCTCTCCAGCTTGAGGTGTGTTTAACAAATTTTATTGATGTCCTTCATAGAAAAATGCTGACCACCTAAATTTCTCTTCTGACAGCAATCACTTCAGACCTTATTTCCAATAAGGAAATATAGTTGCTAAGGAGATATTTGTCTCTTAAAATACATGTAGAGGGAAAATGGGAAATTTCTATATTAATGACACGATAATGACATTGTGAAAATAAAATGGTGATGACATATTCATTGTGGGAATAATATGTCTTCAGGCTAACAAAAGCAGCTTACCTGTTTAACTTATTAGAGTATTCTATAAACATATTTGAAATGAGCAAGCCAGTTCATCCAGAAATAAAACAATGCTATATTTTCTTTTATGAAGAGAGAAGATGCTAATTGCTCACCTACGATCCACCTAAAAAAAAACTCCTGATGGAAATGTATCTACAATAAAATCAGAACAATATCATTTCCAGTGCCTGTATGATATTAATGCTGGTGAGTCATCCCAAAAGACTTTTGTAAAGAAATAGAGTTCTGATTCTATGTCTGCCATTATCTGCTACAGAATTGGGCAACCACTTGATTTCTCAGTTGCCTTTCATCACAAAAGAGTCAAGATTCAAGTAGACCGTAAAGTGGAAGGATGCGAGCTAAAATACTTGGAACTGCAGAGATAGGAAGATTTTTCTCTCCTGGAATGCCATTATTATTAATATTATTACCATCATCATTATTTATGCTCCCAGCACACGTATTGTGAAAATGTGTTATTCACATAACTGCTATGCCCTCACCATGTCATTTGCAAAATCACCATGTTCTTCTCACAGAAATGTCACTGAAATGTCATTTTTACAATAGCTGCATTATGAATCTGCTATAACTTGGATTGCTTTACAATGAAAATGCAATTTCTTAGCAATTAAAATTATTCCACCCACCCCAGTCAAATAATAGGAAATCGTCTTCCTGTCCAATGTTGCTTATAGTGCAGTGCAGAATCCCATTCCTGACTAAACAGAGAGTGACTTCCCACATTTCTAGGAAGGTCTGCATCTTAGCCATGCCAGTGGTTGCTCTCTCTCCCAGGTGACTGCTAGGCCTGACAGGAACTTAGGTAGCATGTTACTAAAGCTTTATGAAGATCAGAAGACCGCACTCAGATTCTAAGTTGACCTAGGGTCCAAACCACATATAAGTCAGATACCACAATACTAGATCAAGTATATAGGAAGGTCCATTTTATTATGGGAAGGAACTGTGTTTATAAAGGCAACTCATTATCATTGGGTTTACTCTAATTTCCTTCTAATGTTTTTATTACTTTTTCCTTCATATCAACTTTCCATCTCTGTTGACATGCAATGGCATCATCATTAATAGGAATGTAGCAATGCTTATGTTTGGAGAGATTTTTTTTAAAGATTCATTTACTTCTTTTCCAGCACAATCCTGTGTGGAAACTTAAAGTTTTAAAAGCACAAATGTATAGTACTACAGGTTGTGTAAGATGAGAGTAGGTCCAGATCTGTAGAAATAAGGGAAAATATGCATTTACAATATACTTATGCAGAAAAATAATGTTTATCCTGGATAAACATAAACATCCACTGCCGAACCAGTGTGTGTGAGTCCCCATGGCATTCTTTGCTTCTCTCCCAACTTGAGTTAAACAGTTGTGATTGGCACTTACCTTTAAACTAACACAGTAATATGGATGTTTAGACCAAAGTCAGGATAGTGCTTCAAATAGCTGAATAATCAAGAAAAATAAGATGTCACTCAGATCTGAAATGTGTTTTAGGTACAACCCACTCAGAAGCACATCCAACTCACATTCACAAATAATAGAAAATATGCTTTTATAGCAAAGCCAGAATCCTCAAAGAGCCAAAGAGGTAGTTTTGTAGAGAAGAAAAAAATACAATTTAAGATTTTACAAGTATTTTACTAAGTCCAACATCACGGAAGATGTTGGAAGATGAATGAACTAAAGTACAAACTCAAGAAAATAAAGCTAACAAAATAAGCAAAAAGAAGAAAAAGACTGAAAATATGTACGTTAGCTACCCTTAGATTCTGAAGGATTCTACAAACACATAAATAAAAAAATATCAAAATTGGGACATCAGTAAATAAATGGAATAGTAGAATCAACACAGATGAAGAGCAAATAAGGGAATAATAAAATTAGAGCTAAACAACTGAGACTTCATTCAAAAAGTTCTCATTAAATGCCAAGCAAGGTAAATGATAATAATTTCTTAAAACTAACTAGAACTGGGCAGTGAAATTTTAAAACACAAGAATAGAGCTTCTAGAAAAAATTTTATTTGATCTCATTGACAAGTACAATGTACAAAAAGTACAACTCATAGAAGTAGAGGTTAATGTAGCAGCTATCCAAGGTTAAGGGTGGAGAGAAAGAAATGTTCAATGTTTCAGCTACAGAGGAGGGACAAATTCTAATGAGCTATCACAAAGCAAGCAGTGTGTGTTGTGAATACTTGCATCACAAAGAAAATGATCAGTAGATGAAGTGATGGATATGATAGCTTGACTTGAACATCCCACAATGTATACCTGTATCTGTGTCAAAATATCACATTTTAAACTTTAAAAATAGGTAATTATGTTTATTGATTAAAATATAGTTATGAGAGGTGGTTTAGGAAGATTTTTAATACATATTTTATTGTGAAAATACTGTACAGAGGGGTTACAATTACATGAGCAAGGTAATGAGTGCATTTCTTATCAAGCATTGTTGCCTCCTCCTTTGGTTTTCCCCGACCATCCCTTTCCTCCCACCTCCTCAACTACACTCTTCCCCCACCACCTAAACTGTAAAGTTCATTTTTCAACATAGTGTCTTCTACATCTCATGAAGATTTTTTTATTAAAGGAAAACACAATGTCTGTAGCTCAAACCTATAATCCTAGGCCGCGATCTTAGGCTTACAGTTCACAGCTAGCCAGGCAAGATGTGCATGAGGCCTCTTATCACTAATGAATCACCACAAATCCAGAGGCAGAGCTGTGGCTCAAGCGGTAGAGTGCTATCTTTGAGCACAAAAGCCTAGGGACAATGCTCACATCCCAATGCAAGCACCACAACCAATGCACACACGCATGCACACGCGCGCACACACATACATACACACTTCAAGAAATTTTAAGAGGAAATAAAATTAGATTGTAGTCTTTGTCCCTGACAAAGGCAGATACTGGAAGAGAATATAAAATGAAAGTTTTGAGATAAAATTGTTTTGCACAGTCATATATTTAGCAAAACTAGCATTCGGTAGAAAGACAAAAATAATTTTATCACCTCCAGAACACCTCACACAGAAACTAATATTGTAGTAGGGTGAAAAATGAGCCCCCAAAGAGTACAATGTTAGACATATGAAGTAGAAGTGAGCAAAGAAACCAATAGCACACTTGCTTAAATCAAAAGATGTTTGTAAATACGTTTTAACTGTAATTAACAATCTGGGACTAAAACTTCAAATGTTTTCAACATGAAAGGAATTATAATGGAGTCTGACTCCTACTGCTGACAGTTTCACTATTTCCCAGCCCTTCTTTCCTATCTGAGTCAGTTGAGAGGAAAACTCAGATTGTTCCTCTGTTCAAACCACCAAGCTCTGCCGGTGCACAGAGCTTGAACTCCAGTACCAAACTCTAATCACAACAAAAACTGAACTAGACTCCTTTCCAAGCCCAGTTTGGACCAACTAGAGATGGATTGCTGTCCTCACAAATTACATGGCTGACAAATCATGTAGTGAGTATCATCATTCTTCATCACTGAACCAAGGTTTGGATGGGAGTTTGACATCAGTTTTATAGCATTACCACTAAATGTATTAAGAAAGAGAAGGGAATAAGTCAGGTGAGAGGAACTAAATGGATAACTTGTTGACTAGACTTAATGCTATAGATACATACTTTTACTCACTACTTGAATTGATAATTTCACTAGGTCCTCAAAGCTACAATATTGAAATTCAGCACAATTCCAAAAAATGGAATGAAAAGTATATGATTAAAAAAGGAAAGAAAGCAAAACAGAAATACTTGCAAAAGAAAAAAAATCCAGAACAACTCCATAAGGCAATGAATGTGAATGAAGCAAAATTTCCATTAAGAACTAAGTTGGGTCGGGGGTGATAGTACACACTGGTAGTTCCAACTATGCAGGAGGCCATAGGTAAGCTTTCCGTAGGTTCTCCTACCTACAGAATTATGATTCAGGTAAGCCAGGGTATTAATTTTCAAGACCTCATCTGAAAAATGGCTATAGCAAAAGGGCTGGGTGTGTGGCTCAAGTGGTAGATTGCCCAGTAAGCTCAAGGAGCTGAGTTCAAACCCCAGTACTGCCAAAAACAAACGAAAGCAACCACCATCAAACCACTAAGTGATGCTTAGATGGACTAAAAAAGACAATCTACATTTCTGCTGACAGAAATCCAGACCAAATCCTAACCAATAGGACCAAATCTTTTTTAAAAGGTTAAAGATAAGATATAAAAAGAGATGTCTCAGAGAAAATACTACAGAGAAGAAAACAATGTGGCAATATTAACAGGTGAAATGCAACTGCACAAGGGTACTAAAGGAGATGCTTTATTAGACAGAAAGCACCTGTACCAAAAATAAGTCATATATATTTATATGTACATAACAACAAAACCTTATGACACATTTCTTTTTGCTTTCATTTTAGGTTTGTTTTTCAGAAGGTCACAAGTATGTACTATCTTGTCTAGCTCATGATAGAGCTCAAAGGTGTTTTTTGAACTTAGCATCTATTAGTTGTACAAAGAGGTTTTGATTTCATATTAATCCAGCCACCCTCTCCATCACTATCACTTGTATTCCTCCCCATTCCCAAACCAACCTTAACAAGTTTCATTTGTTTCATTTTTATACACATACAGAAAGTATTTTGACTATATTTACCTTTCACTCTCTCCATTAGTCTTCTTCCTTCCTTTAAACCTACCCACCAGAGAGAACATGTTCCTAGGATTCATTTTTGCAATTCCAGACTTCAAAGATAACATTTACATACACACATACATTCCTGTATGTGTGTATGTATATAATACACACATATACACACATATCATTGTATATACTAAGATCTGTAACTCAAATATCTTCCTTAAAAATCAGGTTAGTTTGTGGGATGATTGTAGAAGCTTCCCTCTAGTACTGAGAATCTGAAAGAAAATTCTGTTTGTAGATGTGAGCGAATAGTGACTTATGATTTCCACAGAAGCAAAAATAACTGATCCAAAATCAATAGTGCAGGGCAATCCAACAACCAAGATTTTAGAGAACTTAAAGGCAGAGAACAGAAAGAGCTGTGTCGGCTCCAGGATTTTTATAAAAGAAGATTTAGGATATTTAGGGATGACAATCTGGTTGAAAGGGGTGGCCAAGAGATTTATCGTGCAGCAGTGTTTGCAGAACAAGCACATGGTTTTTAATTGGATTCCTGTTTATTTTTAGTGGCTGATGGGGTGGGTTGGATGGAAGGGGTTGTGTGATGGGTACAGGGTGAAAGATAAGGGGGTACCACATTCCCTAGCAACCTTTGATTTTGCGAATGAGATGGAAGGTAGAGTCAAAGTAATATATTACTAACATAAATGCTTTTGTTAATTTTTTACATAGATGCCATGTCAGATATGTAATAAAGGAAATTAAACGAAGAAGTCAGTGGTAACAAGTTACCATAGATGCCTCAATATGAGGTCCTTTTTTATCCTCCAAAATATAAAGGAAATGTAAATTATAAAAGTTTCTGTGGTTACATAAATGGGAAAATCTCATTCTTGAAAGGACACTATTCATTAAATATCTAAATCCAGGGAAAGGAGTTATTCCATTGGTCAGGAATCTCCCTGAAGGTGTCTGCCCCTTCCTGGTGGCCCATTGCCTGGGCTTAATGGAGCAACACATGGCAGACAGAGAGTAAGGCTATAAGTCACTCCAGAGAGCTCCACTTGAAGTTCAGACCCCTGAAGGTCGAACTAGGAATGCCTATGGTGTAACAGGAGGCAGAGAAGATAACTGCCAGTCTTTGCTTGGATTTTTACTAAAGAGAAAAAGATAAATGTCACTTCTAAGAACTGTCAGCTACAAAACACATGTATGCATGTTTGACACCATTTCTGACAACTAGAAACTGGAAATTAATTTTAAAGTTGTCCCAGGCTAGGGTATGTATAGAGACCTCAAGCACATACACATACAAATAATCCATTCTTTTAAATCTATAATTTAGTTATGATAACTTGTACAGGATTCTAGATACTCACGCACAGTGAGACCCAAAGAAGATACTCTTAGGAGAGAAACACGAAGAAGCCATGCCTATGTGCCTCTTTATATTTATATAAAGTAGTATATTCATATCGAACTCCATGATATGGAAACGAGATCTCTCTTTTTTGGTTTTACTTTTTACTTTTGATGATTTTCTCTTCTTACGAACGATGAAGTCACTGTAGTATCTTCAGAAGAATGGGGGAGGGTACAAAGAAAGGAAAAAAAAACTTACATGAGAATGTCAAAATTTTTCATATTCTAAAGAACATCAACTGATAAAAATCACTACACGTATGAGCAGGCAAAATATTGACTAAAAATTAGAAGAAAAAAAAGCTGAGTGCACTCAGGCCTTGATGGCTCACGTCTAGAATCCCAGCTACTCAAGAAGCTGAGATCTGGGGATTGTAGTTTGAAGCCAGCCCAGACAAGAATGTCTATGAGACTCTTATTGCCAGTTAACCACCAAAAAACCAGAAGTAGAGTTGTGGCTCAAGTGGTAGATCATTAGCCTTGAGCAAAATAGATGAGGGATAGAATCAGGCCCTGAGATCACACCTCAGGACTGGTACGCAGCACACGCACACACACACACACACACACACACACACACACACACACACATACACACACACACACACACACACACATATACAGTAGAAAAAATTACGTTATCAGATAACCAAAGACCACAGTTAATACACAATGTAAAATAAGTCTGTTTTATATGTTTTCAAAAATGAAAGCTAAGATAGCTGTAGCAAAACAAGAGTTTCTCAAAAAATAATCAAGCTAATTAAAAAAAAAAAGAAATTCCTAATGTTAAAAATATCAGCAGTTTAAGCTGGGTGCTAATGGCTCGTGCTTGTAATCCTAGCTACTCAAAGAGGCTGAGATTTGAGGATCATGGTTCAAAGTCAGCCCAGGCAGCAACATCTCTGAGACTCATCTCTAGCTGCCCACCTAAAGGGAGGAAATGCAGTTATAGCTGAAGTGGTAGGATGCCGCCTTTGAGTGAAAAAAATTAAGGGATTGTGCCTAGACTCTGAGTTCAAGCCTTAGTAGTAGTACCAAAAATAAATATACACGCATCATTTCTTAAATTACAAAACTCAATTTCAAATTGAGTTAACATTTAAACAGTGGATTAGACCAGGATGGGAAGGGATTAATATTAATGAACTGTAAGACAGTTCAGAAGCTACAGACCAGAATATAACAAAGTAGAAAATAAAAGCGTATTATGATGTCTAACTGTAATTCAAAGATATCTAACTGAAGCTACTATTGAAAATAAAGAGAGGTAGTATTTCAAGGAATAATGAACAATTAAAGATGTTCTTAGGATGGATAAAAGACAGAAGAATCAGATTTGAAAGCTGATAGATTCTCAGCCATTGAAAGAAAATCTTCACTTAGATTCACCCACGTGAAAATATACACACAAAAGTTAAAGAGAAGAAAAAGCAGCCAGACAGGTTGCAGAAATGCAAATTAGAATACCAAGCGACTTTCCAACAATAATAATAGACATTCAGGCAGTTAAAAATACTTCAGCTGTGTACTGGTGGCTCATGCCTATAATCCTAAACTACGCAGGAGGCTGAGATCTGAGGGTCGTGGTTTGAAGCCAACACAGGCAGGAAAGACTGTGACACTTTTATCTCCAATAAACTACCCAGAAAAGGCAGGAAGTAGTGCTGTGGCTCAAGTGGTAGAACACTAGCTTTGATCCAAAGAAGCTCAAGGACAGCACTCAGGCCATGAGTTCAAGTCCCAGGAATGGAAAAATGTGTGTGTGTGTGTGTGTGTGTGTGTGTGTGTGTGTGTGTGTGTGTGTGTGTGTGTTCTTCACAGTGCTGTGTGTAAACTGTGCATTCAATTGAATAGTTGTCAAACCTCAATAGAAACAAGTTTAAAAAAAGACATG
Organism: Dipodomys merriami; assembly: GCF_024711535.1. NCBI lineage: Eukaryota > Metazoa > Chordata > Mammalia > Rodentia > Heteromyidae > Dipodomys > Dipodomys merriami. The sequence continues at coordinate 8,666,946 of NW_027202604.1, read as the reverse complement.
TTCATACTACCAAATGTACATACATTAAGTATACAACATAGTAGGGTTTTTTTGTTTTGTTTTTGTCAATCATAGGGCTTGAACTCTGGGCCTGGGTGCTGCTCCTGAGTTCTTCAGCTCAAGGCAAGTGTTCTGCCACTTGAGCCACAGCACCACTTCCAGTTTTCTGGTGATTAATTGGAGATAAGAGTCTCACAGACTTTTCTGCCCAGGCTGGCTCTGAACCTTGATCCTCAGATCTCAGCCTCCTGAGTAGCTAGGATTACAGGTGTGAGGTATCAATCAACACCCATAGGTTACTGTGATTGTTATTCAAAGCCATATCAAAATATGGAACATTCCTATGTTTCTAGAAAATTCCACTATGTCACCTTTCCACTCTACTTCAGGGCTTTATCTAACATAAGCTACTTTTGTATTATGTAAGACTTCATACAAATGGAGTCCTCTTTATTCACACTTCATGTAACTTTCTAAGGGAGATTTTTTTTTGGTATAAGGTTTTTAACATTCATTAATGTTGTTATATTAAACATTTGACTCTGTTGCTTGGTGAGTGTTGCTACATAGTGCTCCACTGCATAAATATTCTACTCTTCATCTATTTTTCACTTGATGGATATCTATCTGAGCTATTTTCCATTTGGAGCAATTATGACGAGGAAAGATAGACATTATTATGTAAGCTTTTTTTTTTTTGTCGGTCATGGGGCTTGAACTCTGGGCTTGGGCATTGAGTACTGTCCCTGAGCTCTTCAGCTCAAGATGAGCGCTCTACCGCTTGAACCACAGTGCCACTTCCGGTTTCTAGTAGTTTTTTTGGAGATAAGAGTTTAACAGACTTTCTTGTCTGGGCTGGCTTTGAACCGAGATCCTCAGATCTCAGCCTCCTGAGTAGCTAGGATTACAGGTGTGAACCACCGGCGCCCAGCTATTATGTAAGTTTTTGTAGATGTTGTTTATACTCTTACAATGAAACATCTACAAAAAATAATTTGGTACTTTGGTACAAATCAAGATTCAACTAAACAACACACCTGAAATATAAACCAATAAAAAGAACTTAAAGACAGATATAATTGTATATTTACATACATGCCTAAATAACTTATGAATTAAAGGAGAAACTACAGTGAAAATTCAAAAATATCATGATTTTTAAACTATGTATTACAACATGAGATGCAGATAAGAGATTACTTAGAGGAAAAGTGATAGGATTCGACATATGTTTTAGTAGACAAGAAAGGCTAAAAGGCAAAACAAAACATCCACTTTTAAAAAAAAGCTAAGTACAATAGAATTTTTTTGAAAGCAGTAGAATAGAAACTGTAATAACAAGCCCCAAATCAATGTAATCTAAAACAGTTCACAAAACTTTTGGAAATAAAGTTGGTATTTAAGAAAGAATAACATTGACAGACTTCTAACAAAATTAAGGAAAAAAGGAAGCATAAATAGGTATTATGAGCAATGAAAATGTGAGCCTAAAACAGAGATTAGAACTTGTGCATAAGAACATAACAATTAAATAAATGGAATCAATTCCAAACACAAACTTGCATACATGTAATAGTTAACCTAACCTAAGACTTTTTATTCTGGAAACAAGTCATACTTTGTTCCAAAAATTCTCTGCCCAAGCCACAAGTTTATTAGGTATATTTTTGTTTGTCAGGTTATTGAAAAGGTTAAGTAGAAGGAGGAAAAGCTACAATTCTGAGAATTGAAAGGTAGACACTTGTGACTAGTGCTCATCTCCCAGTGGAAAAACATTTTCAAATTTGCACACAGCCAAGGGTTAAGGTTGAAGCCATTAAACACAGCTTGGGAGCAAAGCCACATCAAAGTCCTGGCTGTGACACCTGTGGTAATGTCTCTTCCTGGATTACAGAAGATCCTGATGAGCATTATCAAGTGGATAAAATGGCTCAGGAATTAAGATGGAGGTAAAGTACAGTAGATTCTGACAAGCACAGAGGACCTCTAATTAGGTTTAGATTTAGGTCTCTACAATAAATGAAATCATTTTTTAAAAGTGTTGGAGTTTTTGTTTTCAGAAGAAGAATGTGAGTGTTCTTGTTTACTTGGACAGCTAGACTGTAAACATTTGAGTGACAGGAAGCAGACTGAAAAAGTCCTTCTGCAGATGTAGCTGAAGAAATTGATGGAATGTTAAGCATTATCAAAAGAGGAGTTTTTAGAGTCTGGGAGAATAGTTGGCTAAGAAAAGGCTCCCAGGAAATCTAGACAGACAAATCAAGAACCTGTTTTACCCAGAATAGGAGGCCTTATCACATTTTTTTTGAGATATTTCAAAGTTGCTGTGAACTAGTAACCATGGAAAATTTTCTGTTCTTCCCTTTCCAGTGGGGGTGTTTGTCTGATTTCCACTAACTTGAATATCGTAAATAGTGGTATGGACATGGAAGAATATAAGTGGAACTATTTGTCTTCAGGTCCTAAAGATAAAAGAAATCGCATCCAGACATGATGTAGAATTTCTAGATCTACTAGTTAGAGCCACTTAGATCAGACTTCTGAAAGCCTTGGTAAATAAATAGAAGGAATTCAATATTTGTGACCAAGAAGGGTGACTATAGTTGGCTGCTATTTATTTACAGTTGCTTATCAGTTTTACTCAAAATTCTACTCCATTGTCATCAAATTTACCTAAAGAACAGTGTCATGCTTTGCTCTTCTTGACCATATTTCTCTGAGTGACTTGTTTTGGTAATATTCCATGTGGATGTGTGCTATTTGGCACATATGGGTTACTGTCCTTCTGAAATCCCTATCCTAAGGCATGAAAACTGCACATGCACATATGAGCTGCTTCTTCAGCCTGGATTCCAGAAAGAAAGGGCCAAGTGATCAGACACAATAACAATATAACCTGTCACATGATCAGAAATAAGTAGTATTACAAGCCATGGAGATGCTGGGACTCTCACCTGAATAATAACTTACCTTATATTATAAAAACATAATACATCCAGGTACTGGTGGTTCACACCTGTAATCCTGGCTACTCATGAGGCTGAGAACTGAGGATCATGATTCAAAATCAGCCCAGGCAGGAAAGTCTATGTGACTCTTAAATCTAATTAACCACAGAAGCAGCCGGAAGTGGTGCCTGCTGCTGTAGCTCAAGTGGTAGAGTGCTAGCCTTGAGCAAAAGGTGCTTAATACAGTGCCTTGGCCCAGAGTTCAAGGTCCAGGACCAGCAAAAAAATTAAAAAAACTAATAAAATAACAAATCTTCACACATACAAGCTTATTAAAAATGTAAGAAAAATATTGTCAAACTAAATCTAGCATTTCATTTAAGTGGTAATACCTAATTTATTCCAGGAATGCAAAGTTGGCTCAACCAAGGAAAATACATTTATAAAACTGTTACATTAAAAGAATACTGAAGGAAAGTGAGAGAAAAATGAGGAAAGGGGCAACAAGTAATAAGTACAAGAAATGTACTTATTACCTTATGTAAATATAACCCTCCTGTACACCACCTTGACAATAAAAAAATACAAAATATAAAAGAGAAATGTCATAAGAAACCTTCCTGTACAACTAATATATGCTAATAAAAAGAAATTTTTATCCCCCCCATGGTATAACCCCTATTTACCCTGTGTTTGATGTTGGTATAATTTGTGGAGGGGAAGGGAAAAAACAAATTGTTTAAAAAGGGATACAGGTTGACCCACTGCAACAATGTGATGTACAAGTCGTTATGTGGAAAAACGAACTTTACAATTTAGGTGGGGGGTGGGGGGTGGGAGGGATAATAAATGAGGAGGTGGGAGGGAAGGGATGGTAGGGGAAAAACAGAGGAGGAGGCAACAATGCTGGATAAGAAATGTACTCATTACCTTGCTCATGTAACTAACTGTAACCCCTTTGTACAGTATTTTCACAATAGAAAACTTAATTTAAAAAAAGATTTTTAAAACCTTGAAAAATGAAAAGAATACAGATGAAAAATATCATATAAAATCTCTATAGAAAATGCAATTGATAAAATTCAACCTTCCTTTGTCATAATTTTTGTCTCTCAAGAAGGTCCTTAATCTAATAAAAGATATCTATGATAAACCTACACCAAACATCCATTAATTGGTAAAATAGCAAAGTATTTTATGTATCAGGAAGAACACATTTGTTGAAGTGAGCTCTACAAAATTGCTTTTAACAACAATAAGCGTTAGAAATTACTTTTAACAAGAATAAGGGTTAAAATAAATATTATATTTTATAGATAATATACTAAATAGTAATTTGAGAAGAATAAAAATAATGTCTCCTCTAATTTTTATTTCTATCTTATCTTTATTTATGTATTAAGATTATATACAAGCCTGGTGCTGGTGGATCATACCAATAATCCTAGCTACTTGGGAAGCTGAGATCTGAGGAATACAGTTCAAAGCCTGCTCAGGCAGGAAAATTCATGAGATATCTGAGACCTTTATATGAGTCAATTTTAAAATTTAAAGCCCATAGAACATATTAAATAAGTGGGGAAAAAAACATGTCCCTAAAAGTGAAGTTAATACTTTGGAGATGACATTTTTTCCTAAATCAATTTCTAGACTCATTACAGTTTTAACTGAGGCCCCAAGAGAGATTTCTGTAGAACTTGGCAAGTAACACTAAAATTTGTAAAGATAGGTCCTACCAGCTATCAAAACTATTGATTAAGTTCCAGTAATGAAGATGAGGTGGTGTTGGTGTAGAGTTAAGCAGATAAACTGAGTTGGTTCCATATCTTAGCTATGGTAAATAAGGGGAAACAAAGGAGGAGACAACAATGCTTGATAAGAAATGTACTCATGGGCTGGGAAGGTGGTTCAGTGGTAGAGCGCTTGCCTTGCATGCATGAGGCCCTGGGTTCGATTCCTCAGTACCACATAAGCAGAAAAAATTAAGCCAGAAGTGGTGCTGTGGCTCAAGTGGTAGAGCGCTAGCCTTGAGCTGAAGACCTGAGGGGCAGCGCCCAGGCCCAGAGTTCAGACCCACGACCGGACCCCCCCCTCCCTCCCCCCAAAAAAGAAATGTACTCATTACCTTGCCCATGTAATTGTTACCCCTCTATACGGTATTTTCACAATAAAAAAAAATAGATAAACTGAACAGAAAAAAGCAAAGCTTTGACTCAAAAATCTACACGTATGGAGATTTGTACAGAGACCCATCAATCAGGAAAGAAATCATTATTCATCAGATACTGGAAAAAAATGTCTGTCTATTAAAAAACTAAGTTTCAATCCACCTTACATCATCACTCCAAATTAATCTCATTTGGACTAGTGGGAAAAGCAAAACTTTAAGGCCTTTATATAATGAACATAGTAGAATATATTCATGACTTTAGTGTAAAAATGATTTCTTAAGCATAGCACAAAAAGTGCTACCTCTAAAGAAAAGGAGCAACAAAATCTACTGCATTAACATTAGGACTTCTGTTAAAAACCAATCATGGGAAAAAGCAACTCACTATTTCAGTGGGATATCTCCAAACATTTAAACCAAAAAAATAAAAAAGGTTTAATTTCCCAAACTATAAGCCTCACATGAATATATTTTTACAAAAGGAAAAATATGCTTTCCTTGTTTACATGAAAGTGATTGATACCCTTAACAATCAGGAAAATACAACTTAAACTATCAACCAAATTCACCAACCATATTAGTCTTTATCCTGGCCATCATCCTCATCTGACATTGCTAAACTTTAGCTGAAACATGAGACAGTGTCATCTCCTATATGCTATTGGTTAGATTAAAACATGGTGGAGCTACTTTGAAACCCACCAAGAATCACCTCTAAACCTGAAGATAATGTTAACCTAGGACCCAGCTGTTACACTGTCATGATGTGCCCTAGAGAAACTTACACATGTGCTCCAGGTGACACTTTGTTGTAGCTAAAAATATTGGAAATTTTGAAAATTTCTATCAAAATTAAGATACACAGGTAAACAATCATATATGTATAAGATGGCACAGCATATAGGAATGAAAAAGGGATAAACTTGGCCTATGAAAAATAATGTGATAAGGCTTAAAAGTCAGTGCTAAACAACAAAAACGAGCAAAAGAATCTCTTCTTTTGCTCAAGGCTGGTGCTCTACCACTTAAGCCACTGTTCCCATTCCTAATTTTTGGTGGTTAATTGGAGATAGTCTCATAGACTTTCCTTCTGGGCTGGCATTTAATGGTGATCCTGAGATTTCAGCCTCCTCTGTAGCTAGGATTACAGGTATAAGCTACTGGTGCTTAACTCAGTTTTGTGGACTTTTAAGTCATTAGAGACTTATACCCCTGGTTGTGATTCTTTTAACTAGGATATAATCTTTGAGAGATAGAGAATATATCTGTCTTTCCATTATAGTTCCCATTTGTAACACAGATAACTGGCACGTATTTGTGAATAAATAAGTAGAAGACTAGGTGAATCATTTGGCTCCTCTTTCTTTTTATTTTCTGGTTGTAATCTGATGGTTACATTAAATATTATATTAAAATATTGTTTTTTCATGTAAATTATTCTGCCTGTAGATACACACAAGGTTAAAAAGACTAAGTGAATAATTGAAAACTGAAAAATGTGTGCCTTGTATGGAAAAATTCATCTTGATGTGTTCCATGTCGAATCTATTTCCCTCTATCAGAGTCACAATGTGGAGAATCAAATAGAAAATGAAGCCAGTGATCTCAAGTTTTTCTATATGGCTCTGAAGGGAAAACTTCAACTGAGAGAATATGAAAAATGAACCCTCTTATGAAAGGAGAGAAGAATTATGCCAAGCCAAGAGAACAATCAAAGATGTTAGTAAATCACAGAGCTAGGACAGCATTTACTCTCTATCTGAGCCTTTAGATGGGGTGGGTTTTCGGACAGATGACATTTCCCATTCAATTTCCAAAAGATTCCACTGTCAAAGCGTGCTAAAATACTAGGTCATCCACATCAACTCTAAAATGGTTTCTTTCTGGGTGCAGTTAGATTTTATGATTTACATCCATTAATGGGAACTAGTAACTTTTCTAGAAGAAAAACGATGGCATATTCTGAGGAATATGTCTTTTTCCAGGTAATTTGTTTTTGAAGAAAAAGTTCAAATTACTCATCAGATAATTCAGTCTGTCTGAATGGATTCAGTATATAGCATCCGAAGTATTAAGAACCAATTAAAACAAGAGGTTTTTTTTCCTTTGTTGTTTTTGTTTCCTTTTGTTTTGTCTTGTGTGTTTATCTGTCTTTGGAAGGGTAAAGGGGGGGCACAGAAATGGAAGGACAAAGAGTGAACAAATGCAGCAGTGGTACTCACTAGACACTATGTTGAAAATGAACTATACAACTTGTAGTTGGGGATGGGAGGGGGAAAACCTGGGAGAGAGCGAGGGAAAGGTTGACATTGTCCAAGAAGAAATGTATTCATTATCTGACTTATGTGACTGTAACCCCCCCCATCACCATTATAACAATAATTTTAAAAAATAGAGAAGAAAGAATCAACTAAACTGGAGGCTTTGACCTAAAATAATAAGGTAAGTGTTGTGCTAGAAAATAAGCAAGTCTTTACAAGGAAAGGGTTAAGCAATGTTGTCTGAAATCTGAGGACTCAAAATTGAAAAGACAAAGATATGTTGGAAGGATAATGGAATGATCCTTGTCTATTTCATTTTTAAAAAGAGTGCTCTTATTATGCCAAATTATATATATATATATTTATATATGTATATATATATAGATGTACAATCTGTAATACTTAAGTATGAACTTAAGATTTGATGCTTAAAACATGCACATATGGAATCATTTTGCATGGTGGCCTGGCTAACACGTCAAGCTCTGCCTTAGTCCACAGTCCAGGAGCATCTACTCGCTGTTAATCATTAATCTGCTTTTACAGATGACCTTGACATCTGAGCTAAAGCCTTACCCTAACTTTCTCCCCTCCACCCTCACTTTCCATCAAACAGTCTTAAATCCCGGAATGTCTGCCCTTATTCATGGTAACTATGGAGGAATTTATTTTGGATGGAATTAAGTGGGTACAGGTGGTACTAGAGCACATTCTAGCTCCCAGCGTAACATCTGCTTCAGATTCCTCAAAGCATCTTACTTTTACAACCATCCTCTGTCTTCTCTCTCTCAACCCCTCCCTCTCTCTGTCTTTCTCTGTCTCTGTCTGTCTCTCTCATAGTTTTTTTAGGATGTTTCTTTTCTATATCAAGACACTGGAAGAGAGAGGAAATGGGATTGGGTGACAGAGGAAATTTTATAGGCTTCCTCAAATGATAGCTTGTAATTATGCCTGTTGGTATAAGGTGTCAAAGGGCTCTATTGTCTAGATCAGCAGTGTCTGAACAAGCTTCCTGCCATGATAGAAATTTTCTATATCTGGCCCTGGTTTGTCTAGTGGTGGCCTCTAGCCTCATGTGTCTATCAGATAGTCAAAATTAACAAGTCTATCAACTTACTGAAATTTTAATTTCTTATAATTAATTCCAATTAAAGTAGCCACTTGTAACTATTAGCCACCGTACTGAACAACACAGTTACATACACTTATGAGCATTAGGATCCTATATTTCTATACTCTCCATTGTTCTCAACTTATTTAAGATAAAGTTTTTAATAGTAAAATTTGAATATCAAAAGAGGACATTCTGTAAGCATGATCATTCTCTACGAAGTTCACACTACTACCTGTGTAACAAATGATTCACTTATATATACAGAGACAGAAGACAGACAGACAGACAGACAGAGACCAAGTCAGAAAAAGCAATAATTATCACAAAGAAGTCTATCCTTTCTATATATGATAGTTGCTTCTGAAACAACAAAAAAAATATACATAAGTGAATTGAAAAGGGAGAAATGTGTGTGGCTAGCTTCATAACACTTTCAACTGTAATTATTAGGGACAGTTTATAAATGCAGTGTAATATATACATGCAGAGACGTGAACTAAAGCCCATTACAGAGCCCTTTCACATGAAAATGTGGTGTCCAAAGTGGGCTGTATGATGAAGTGTTAGAATTAACAGAAGGAGGCAAAGCAGCACACCATTGGAGATGTTTTTTTTAATAGCACTGGTTTAGATCTTGAACAATTTGGGAATTTTATGAAGCCTTTATACTTCCCCCTCAATGAATAGTTTTCTTCTCTAAGCCTTTATTGGTCAAGTGAATGTTTCCTAAATAATTTGCTTTCATTCCTAAGTGGAAAGTGGGACTCTGTGTCTACCAAAGGTTATTGCCTGACGTCTTGCTAACTGTGTCTATCAGATAGAATGAAAGATGGTGATGAAACATATCCATATCCAACCATATCTGCCCATCCAAAGTTGGAGTTAGCTCCTAAGTATAGTATACATAATTTCTCAAATGTGACCACTAACAAGTAGAATAACTTAATCATGGACAAAATATTTCTTAGAAGGGCATGAGAACTGACAGGCTGCTCTAGTGTCTCTACCTCTTGGATGCTATTTTTCTGCCACAAATAGTGCTGTAAAGTAAAAGAACTATGAGAAGTCATGGCAGATGTACACCATGGTCTTGGACAGTTAGGCAATTATTACTTTAACCATTTTTTAGTGTCAGAGGAAGAAGATCTGATAGAAGTGTTTTTATATAAAACACAGATTTGACCATGTTGAAATATAATAATAAAAACAATGTATCTGAACTACATGTGACATTGCCTCACTATATTTTATGGAATTTCCTCCATTAGATAGATAGATAGATAGATAGATAGATAGATAGATAGATAGATAGATAGATAGATAGATAGATAGATAGATAGATAGATTTAGATAGATAGATAGATTTAGATAGATATAGATAGATAGATATAGATAGATAGATAGATAGATAGATAGATAGATAGATAGATAGATAGATAGATAGATAGATAGATAGATAATACTACTGGGGCTTGAACTCGGGGCCTCACACTTGTTCGAGGAAACTCTACCACTTAAGCCACTTTCCTAGCTTCCTTTTTGTATTAGTTATCTTTGGGTAGGATTTCCTTTATGTTCGCACTGGGTTGGTCTGTGATCCTCCTACTTCTGCCTCCCTCTGTCATTGGGATGACAGTCACACACTACTACACCCAGACATTCAGCTCCCTGTGAGCTTGGTTTATACCGCTGTATCCATTCATTGCTTGAGAAGTCCTTTGAACTTAGATGTCCAGGCTAGCCTCAAACTGCAATCCCCTTATCCCTGCCTTTCATAGAGCTAGGCTTGAGTTACTATGTCTGGCTTAAATTGTACTCTTCACAATCCTGTGAAGTATTATACTAATAGTGTGTGTGTGTGTGTGTGTGTGTGTGTGTGTGTGTGTGTGTGTGTGTGTGTGTAGATATGCCTTAGGATGATATAAGCATTTGTGCACATGGTTTGAAGTGCATGGACACTGGTATCCTAGTATTAGGCTAATAGGAGTCAAGAAAGTCAACATTGAATATGTTATTAATTCCAGTTCTATAGTGAATGACTGAAGTTTAACATCAAGGGTTAGAACTACTATAAAGTCTTGTCCCAGAGACAAGAGAATTGGGATACTTGTACTCCTACAGTGGTTAGCATTGGTTGATGAATACTCTAGAAGGTATATTGTAGACACTTCACCTGAGCAAAATCAACCCAAGAACATTCTTCTGACAAGATGCAGGTGCTGGCCATTGGAAGGCAGGCAGGAATGTACCATTACAGTGAGCTGTTCTGAGGGCAATAGGCTGGGTGTTGACAGACCCTACTGCAGAAATATTGCATGAGATGAAATCCTTCTTAGGACAAAATAAGATTATTTTATGGAGTTCCTTTTGGTTATTTCCAAATATTCTATTTTCTAGTTGCAAGAGAAAGAAGAATGCAATATAGTCTTCCATCTCTAGCACAGAATTTAATACACTTTCAATAATGAACTCTGTATTTCCAAAATCAAGAAGGATTGGTCTTTTGTACAGAAGTCCCTGTATATCCTTCATTATTGTAGTCCTCTGATTATTCCTAATTCTCTTGAGGTTTTTTCAATCTGGAATAATCTGAATTTTTTAAATAAACCAAATTTGGCACCACAAATGGATGTGTCCCGTATTAAAAAGGAACAGAGCTCCACAGAATGCCAGCTGTGGGTCTCCCAGACTGCTGAGATGTATTAAGAAAAGGGACATAAAAAGCATGGAGCTTTCATCTAAGTTATGTTTATGTTTGATTTAATATAGTTAAAACATGAAATGATTAAACAGTAAAACTCCACATGGCTCCACTCAGCGTATGTGAAATTATCATAGAGCCTACCTGTCATAGACCTCCCTCAATGAAGTTTCTTTCTCTCCCAGAAACCTAGGTCTTTAATATAGAAATCAAGGTAAAGAGCATGAATCAGATGACCTCATTCCTTCCCCTGAGGATGATAGAGATTTTGTACAGGGTGGCCCAGGACAGTGAGGTAAGGAAGGGGAAGAGACGCGCCTGAGCTTAGAGAAGTTACCATAAAGATCACTCATAGGACCCGGGGCACATTGAGATTGACTGGAGAACATTGTAAACATTTGAGAATGTAAGGATGAACCCCTCCTCTTTAAAACTAATATATGCTAATAAACATACGCCTCACAGAACAGAAGGGATGAGCGTGATTAGCACTAGAAGACAAAAATCAAGTATACAATGGGGTACAGGTATTAGAAGAGACAGTCAGAGACACAGGTACCTATGGGGCCAGATAGGGGAAATTTGTGAGAGACAAAAGGCAAACAGAATAGAGGCAGGGGGAAACAAGCCATTCTCTCAGGAGAATGGCTCAGCTTGATTCAGAGGGCATCTGGGAACGCTGGCATCCATTAGAGTCCACATAGCCTTGAGATATCATTGAGCATTTCTTCCTAAAACTCTACTGAGCAGAAAGGCACATTTGTACATGTTTAAACAGCACCCTAAGCAACAAAGTTCATTCAACTTCATGTTCCTTATTTGTACTCAGCTTATGAGACTTAATAAATATTTGGGCTTTTGCTCATTTGGTGAATAATTTTAAAACATTTATTTAAAATTTTTTATTGTTATTATAAAAGCGATATACAGAGGAGTTACAGTTACATAAATCAGGTAATGAATATGTTTCTTTTTGAACAGTATCGCCTTTTCCTTTGTTTTCTCCCAGTTTTTTCCTCCCGAGCCCTTTCCCCCACAAGTTGTACAGTTCATTTTCAACCGTGTCCAGTGAGTACCACTGCTACATTTGTTCATCCTTTGTCCCTCCATTTCTGTTCCTCTCTTTACCCTCCCAAAGACAGATAAATGAGCAAACAAGACAAAAAGAAAAGAAAACAAAAACAACAGCCAAGAAAACACTTCTTGTTCCCATTTTCTGGCATTCATTGTGATCAATATATTTTATATGATTAGATGAAATAGGCATTGCACCTTTGTGTTCCTCACCTGAGAATATCCTCCTTTAATATTTGTTTTTTTTTTTTACTATTTTTCCAGCAAGGCAAAATTTACATACTTATTGTAGTAAGCTTTAAGTACATTTAAAAAAAGTCAAATAAGAAAATTGTGGTCTCCAGCAATCTACTTTCTCAGAAATTCTTCTGTTTGCTCTGTAGTGTTAATAATAAAAACAAAAGGCATAATATAAAATGTATTGTATTGTAACTTTTTCTTTTGAGGATACTGGGATTTGAAATCAGGGCTGGGTACCCCACCCTTTTAACTCTTTTTTCTTTTGAAATTAGATCTCATATATATATATATATATATATATATATATATATATATATATATATATATATATATATATATATACTCAAGTAGAATGAACTTCATTGTTCCTTTTTGTACTTCCTGCCTAGCTAGGATGATAGAACAATATCATAATATCCAGCTTTCTCCCACCCCAGATTGTTGCGATGGGATCTCACAAACTTTTGCCTACAATGGTTACAAACTACAATCCCCCCAAAGAGCTAGGATGACAGAGGTGAGCAACCACATCTAGATATTTTATAGCTTCTTAATAATTTAGAGTGTGATTCCACTTAATCTATTTTTAGCCATTTGTGAGAAACATTGTGTGTGTGTGTATGTTTGTGTGTGTGTGTGTGCATGTGTGTTATTCAACATAGATGTTTAAATATCCTGTCTATACTAGCAAAAAATCAAAGTGGAGAAACAGTAATTAAACAAATTGTGGTACAACAATATACAAGGGTTCCATATGGGTAGTAATGGTGTATATTATCTATATGTCAGTTTTTTTCCATAGTCACATCTTGGAAGAATTAATATTGCAATAAATGAAACTGTGAATCTAAAGGTAGAAAATAATTTATTCAAACAAGTGTGGGAGATTTTCCAGGTGTCCATACCAATCAATAATGCAGAAAAAAAATATTCTCTGCAGCTGGGTTCAGTTATATGCTGTAATTTTGACACCCTTTCCCCCTGTAAGTATTTCATCTAAAAAGAACATTTTGAGTACAGATTTTTAGAAACAAATAGTATCAGGCTGAAGTCTATCGTGCAGAACAAAGATAAAATCTAACTTGCTCTGTTTCTCTTGATACATGTTCTGTTACTCCTTACTTTTATTGTAAAGTATTTAATCACGTTTTCTTTACAGTCAACAGCTGATATAAGGTACCAAACCACTAGCAAGATCTTCATACAATAGCAATGCCCATTGACATATAAAACAATATATCTACAGCTGCACAGATGGGAATAACTTGGACCCCATTTGTGAACCAAGTTATATCCCTCTAGTCTGTGTCACAATGACCTTGACATGTCCCTAAGCTAGAATGGGTTTTGGTTATTCTTTCTATCAGCCTTCATTGACCAGACATGCTGCCATCCAGAATACTTTTCTAGAAAGGCCACAAAAATTGCACTCTCTATTGAAATCATGAGAACTTAGTTGCCACATTTTGTGTTGGATAAAGTAGGTCAAGCCTTGTGTTGCTGATAGGAATAGCCAATAATAGCCAATGATAAAGTGTGTGAGTGAATTAGTGTGTTTGGGCTACCATAAGTGTTCTTCTATGAAACACATTTTATTTAGAGTCATATAAATAAGAAGAGATAATTTACAATAATGAATAAAGAATATGCTGTTAGCTATTGTTAAAAATGTCTGAAAAATTGGCATTTGCTCTTCATGGCATTTGTTCAGTACTCTTCAAGCAACAGAAGGCTTAACTTTCCAAAGAGGAGAAGTAAAATCTTCCAGGGAAAACTACTTATCATGGCTAGGTGCTTCTATTTTCTTAACCTAGAGAAATGCCATAACACATTTCTTTCTGCATACAAAACCCAAGTAGTTGTGATGGTAAACCATCTCTCCTTAGATATTGTCACTATTTAAAGTTGATTCAAAAAGTGGGTTTATAGTTACTTTTAAAAGACTGATTCTATTAAAAAGAAGCAATCAACATAAGTACTGAAATAACTGACACTTTATAATGTCATCCCCTAACCATTCAAGTGTCTTTTTTGCTTGGGACATATATATTGTCAATGGTTGAATAAGATAATGGCTTCTTCAGAATAGCACCACGTGATCACTTGAAAACACTCTTCCTTATTTGTTACCCTTTATAAAAGGCTCAATAAATGACTGACAAGCTTTTATTTTTGAGTTGGTGTTTTCATGTTGCACCCTTTGTCCATAGAGGTAGGGGGATTTGGAGAACACATGTTTAGGACTGTGGCCATTTTAAACGAAGAGGACGCCAAATCCCAAACAGTCGTGCAGCTGATCCACTTTGTCATGTTGTCACACATGCCTAACAAAATATTGTGCTACCAACACAATCGTCGTATCTACACTGGTAATTAACCTTGTAAAGTTATTTTAAACAAGACTCGTGCATATGTCATAAAGCAAATGACAAATTAAATGCTCCGATATGATTACAGAAGCTATTTTCCTTTTGGATTTAATTCTTTTCCAAGCAGAGCTTCTGTTAAGTAGCATTTTATAATGCCATAATGCTGGAAAAAAATGTTAGCGATTTCACATACCCTTTATGCTTTTCTTTTTGTTTTCTTTGTTTTGGGGGGGTTCCATCCTAAGGTCATTGTGTGATATGTCTGAAGTCACACAGCTAGATTTTGGTAGAAGTCAGCACTAGGTTCTCCTGACCTTGAGGTTCATATTTTTGTTCTGGTCTTTGTTTAGCATATGGCCCAACTGAGGAAAGGAAACACTTGGCCTGAAGAATTGGAAACAAGCATATGTATTTGCCTCTGAAAAATGTCCAAGATTCACTCCTGTTCTATTTCTTCTTTGCCTTTTCATTTCTATGTCAACCAGACCTTGTTTAGGAACAGTCCCAGTTTTCCAAACCCATTAAAATCTCAAACGCCTTTCATCTTCACAAGCATAGTCTGCCTCGGTTGCATCCTCCATCTAGTTCAGTCTTCATTGCTACTTTGGACATTCATTCTCCCTTCCATTAGGCTGAGATGATTATACATGTACATATAAGTATGTATATATAATATATAAATACACACACACACACACACACACACACACACACACACACACACACACACACACACACATATCCCAAAAGGGCACATGGAGAGAAGTGACAGACAAACAAATCTTGGGACTTGCAGTGTTTCAAACCAAGTATGTGAGTACACACAAGCTGGAGCCTGAGGTCACATGTACGTTCAGGGGAGCAGCAAACTCAACTGGAAAGACAAGGACACTGGTTTCCATTAGCTGGCTGCCTATTCTTTTTTAGGACTTAGAATCATAATCACCAGTGTTAATTTATTTACTGACACCACCTTCCCCTTGACTGTAATAGATCCATTCTATAATTGATATGTTTGTGGCAAAGGTAATTTAATGCCATCTAGGTATTCATTTGACTTCTGTCTTTCACTGTCATTTTCATCCTCAAATTCTAAAGCTCAGAAACTCATGCCCAAACTACAAATCATTAGTGATTAATTAATTTTTCTTTGTTATAATATCACACATCAACTTCTCTTGATCATGGAATGTGCTTGAAATGGAAGAAATGAATAATTACTATGAGAATATATTTTACATGGTATTGTAGAAACACAAACAAAGTTAAAGTGAGCATTTGCATGGTGACTGGTGGTGTCTGAATCTCCCTATAATGCAGCTTTGACTGTGGCATGCTCACACTTTGTCGAGAATCCCTAGGTATCTGGCATGGCTGGTACGGACCTGTTCCCACTCCAGTGTCTACTTGTACACAGTTAGTTGTAGGTAAGTATGAATGTCTAAATAAACATATCATAAGATAAATAATCTTCTTTTCTCCTGACCACAGTTGGCCACACACAAACCATATGTTCATATCTCAAAGTTGGTAAAAAAGTACACAAACAAACAAATGGATGGACAGAAATTGCTCAATGGACCTAAAGTGGGCCGTTCTATTTCCTTTATCAGTCCTGAAGTAGGGTAGTTGCTTGCTGTTCCCTTGACTTTAACTTTACAAAGTCTAAGAATATTTGATTTTAGAACTCAAAGACAGGCATACACATATACCACACTTTTCCTCCAATGGAAGCACTTTAAGGAAGGAACTCTTATCCATACATTCTGCCTTTCTCTGAGATACTTTCCTGGAGAATTACTATCTATGTGGCCAGGATAAGCCAGAGAGTGACAACAAAGAAGGTAGTGTTGTCTTTACCCACTACCACTTTCACATACTTGCAGGCATCCACATCTACGCACAGAAAACTGCTTCATGAAAACACTTGGTTCTCCCTACCTGAGGGCTTTGTTTCTGGTGATAAGACTATAATCAATCTACTCTCAGGTCAAGCCAATAGTACCTGAGAGTTAACTTCCCTGGACACCGCTTGCAGCCAATCACAGATGAGAACTTACAGGACAAACAACTCTAGCTCCTTCCCACTTGAGTTGAGACTTCTAAACTGTCCCCTAGGTCTCCCCACAGGACAGGGCTCCTGGCACTCAGAGTGGACAAGTCATTCAGTAACTCACTCATTATTGATTTCCTTCCCTTTCCTGAGAAGGTTTTTACTTCTTTCCAAACCTGCTGATGTTTACTAGAATCAACTTCCAAATAAACTGCTTGTGCTTAAATCCTTGTCTCAGAATTGGCTTTTTGATCAAAGCTGAAATGAACACAGTGATTAGAAGAGAGACTCTGAGTCTCATTCTTGACTTTAGCTCCACATGCATGTATCACCATGAACAAGTTCTCAGAACGTTGCTTTCCTGATCTCTAAAATGAGAATTAAGGCTTGTGAGATTATTGAGATTGTTCACGGAGAAATGCAGTAGTGTTTACCACAGGAAAGGACAACCAGTAAACATTAACCTGTTGACTACTGGTTCTGGTTATCTATTGATACATGACAAATTAGCCCCAAACTGAATAGGTTCAGATAACTTTTTTTATTTGGCTCATAACTTTGTTGGAGTGAGTCTACCAGAAGGCTCTTCCTTGGAGTATCTCCACAGAGGGATTAGAAAGCCTAAAGGAGTTCTTGATTATAGCCATTCTAACTGGGGTGAGGTGGTATCTCAATGTTAACAACAGATGCTGGAGGGGATGTGGACAGAAGGGAACATTACTGCATTGTTGGTGGGACTGTAAACTTGTTCAATCACTTTGGAAAGCAGTATGGAGGTTCCTCAAAAGACTCCACATAGAGCTCCCCTATGACCCAGCAATCCCACTTTTGGGCATTTATCCAAATGGTCACAAAGAAGACCATACTAAAGCTATCAGCACAACTATGTTTATTGCAGCATTATTTACCATAGCTAAGATATGGAACCAACCCAGATGCCCCTCAGTAGATGAATGGATCAAGAAAATGTGGCATATATACACAATGGAATTCTATGCCTCCATCCCGAAAGACTGACATTGCCCCATTTGTTAGGAAATGGAAAAACTTGGAAAAAATTATATTAAGTGAAGTAAGCCAGGCCCAAAGAAACATAGGTCCCATGGTTTCCCTTATTTGTAATAACTAGTATATGTCTAAGTCAAGCAGAAATGATCAGATAAGTTGATGTTAGGCTAAATGAACCCCAAGATGAAGACTCAAATGGTTTTTCTTTCTTGCTATTGTTTCTAACATATTTATAAAATATTTCTTTGTTGCTTTGTATGTCCCTCCCCACAGTATAACCCCTGTTTTCACTGTATTTGATGTTGGTACAATTTGTGGAGGGGAAGGGAAAAAAAACAAATTGTTTAAATAGGGCTACAGGTAGACCCATTGCACCAATGAGATGTACAAGATGTTATGTCGAAAATGAACTTTACAACTTTGGCGGGGGGTGGGGGTGGGAGGGAGAAATGGGAAGGGATGGGAAGGGGAATCAAAGGAGGAGGCTACAATGCTTGATAAGAAATGTACTCATTATCTTGCCCATGTAATTGTAACCCCTCTGTACGGTATTTTCACAATAAAAAAGAAAAAAAAGAAAGCATCCAAGAGTCATCTCAAGCCTCAACTATTGTTTTACAGTTTTGCTCATTCACCAGACAGACAGGTGCTTCTGTGCTGCTGGTCTGATCACTTACAGGTGACAATTTCCATCTGACGCAGCTGCTCATAGCACGGTGTCCAGGTTCTAAGGAGTAGCCTGAAGCAAAGGTACCAAAAGACCCAGGAGAAAACTTCATTCCTTTTCTCACATAATCTCAGAAGTTACACAGTTGTCCTTACACATTCTATTGGCTATAATTTATATTCAATGCCAGCCCAGATTCAAGAAGAAAAGAAATGAACCTTAGCACTTGTCAGGAGGTATGTCCAAAAGTGTTCAGCTCTTTCAATCTGCTTTATTTTTTTTACTATTATTATTCATACTAATAGTAGTAGTAGTAGTAATGTAATAGTAGCAGCAGTAGTGGTGGTGTTTACCATGCTCAGCTAATTCTGGGTATGAAAGATCACCAAATATTGATTGACTTCTTGCTATTATATACACAGCATTCCATTATCCATCTCATTCATTTGGTTTCCAGGTCTTATCTATTCTGCCCAGAGATGCTCCTCATGAACACATAGTACCTTGGGGTCTGTACAATTTTCTCCCTTGTCATTATTTTGTACCTGAACTCTAGTCACAAATTCCCATCAATCTATTCTCTCCAGCTTCACCTTTGTCCAATTTCATCTTGTTCCCAACATCCAGAGTAATCTTTCTAGTGCTCAAACCTAAGCAGATTTCAATTTTTCAATGCTTTCTTATTGTCTGCTTAGCAAAACTTAAACCTCATAGTTTGAAACTCAATATCCACTCCAACTTTCCAGCATTACCCAGTTATTCTTCTTTCTGGACCCTCTGCATCAATAAGGGAGGCACTTCAGTGTTCCCCATAGTGACCCAATGACTGCACTCATTAATGTCTTTGCCCCTAACTACATCATTTCATTTAAACATCTCAAAATCTGCGGCGTGATTATCACAATCTCATTCTACAAATGAGCATAACATGAAGTATGAAGTGTCACCATCTCTTTTTATGAGCATTGTGAAGTTTGAAGAAATCAAAGACTATAATAATGACATCATCATCACCATCAGTATCATCATCTTGGCTTAAATGAGAACAGGCATTCTAAGTGTTCTTAACCCTCAAGACGACTCCATGAAACAGGCACCATGAGTGTCTCATTTTACCTGAGAATCAACTTGCAGATCCCTATCAGACTGAACAAACCAGTCTGTCCCTGTTGTTGCCACATTGGGCGGGTATTTCCGAAAGAGATTGAGATTGGCATGTGAGTCAGCGGACTGAATGGGGAAGACCCACGCTCCATGTGTGTGGGCACCATCTAATCAGCCAGAGACTTCGATTTGACAAAACGATGAAGGAACAATGAATCCCCATGTTCTCTCTTTGGAAGCCAGGGCACCGTTTTCTTGCCCTTATCCATCAGAGCTCCAGGTTCTCCATCTTTGGCATTCCAAGGCTCACAGGAGCATCACTCCTTGTCCCCTAACAAATAGACATGTACATACTCTGTAAACTCTCAGGACTTCAACCTCACACTGAGAATTAGAGCACGAGCTACCTTGGTTTTAGGCCTTTGGATCTGAGCTGAGTGATACCACTAACTTCTCTGGTTGTCCGGTTTACCAGCTGGCTTATCCTAGCACCTTTCACCCCCCATAATCAAGTAATCTAATCCCTCTAATCATTCTCCCTTCCTCCCTCCCTCCTTTTCCATCCCTTCTTCTTTCCCATCATCCCTCCCCCACTCTCTCTCTCGTTCTCTCTTATAACTTCTCTCTAGAGGACATGCTGGAGATACACTAGCCAGTCGTGGGGCCTGAACTCTGAGCCTGGGCGCTGTCCCTCAGCTCTTCAGCTCAAGGCTAGCACTCTACCACTTGAGCCACAGCGCCACTTCTGGCTTTTTTTTCTGCTTATGTAATGCTGAGGAATCTAACCCAGGGCCTCATGCATGCAAGACAAGTACTCTACCACTGACCCACCTTCCCAGCCCCTATAAAATTTTAATATGAGGGCTGGGTATGTTGACATACCTGTAAATCTCAGATCTCTTGGAAAAGACATATCAGGAAAATCATTGCTTGAGGCCAGCCCAAATGAAATTTCTCTGAAGATGGTGACCTGTAGCTCAATCCTACCTACATGGGTGAAGGTAGGAAGACAAGATCTGAGGCCAGCCCTGGGCAGAAAGTGTGGGATTCAATCTAAAAACTAGCTAAATGAAAAAAATGGACTAAGAACATAAGTAGTAGAGTGTTGGTATAGCAAGCACAAGGCCCTGAATTCTAACCCCAATGCCAACAACAACAAAATGTGAGAATGAGACAAGATAAAGCTTTAAACATGGCTGGGAAGGTGGCTCAGTGGTAGAGTGCTTGCCTTTCACTCATGAGCCCCTGGGTTCGATTCCTCAGCACCACATAAGCAAAAAGAAAAAAGCCGGAAGTGGCACTGTGGCTCAGGTGGTAGAGAGCTAGCCTTTAGCTGAAGAGCTGAGCGACCGCCCCCAGGCCCAGAGTTCAGGCCCCACGACTGACCAAAACAAAAAACAAAAATCTTTAATCTTGGGGAATATTAGATATGAGGAGAATCTGCTTACTATTAAAAAGAACAGTTTACTCAAACAGATAAATCTTTCTTGATTCTCACAGAGCAAAAATTGAAAGCATTCATATATTTAAAAATATGGCTGCCCAGTTTTTCCCAGTTTTTTGAAGCTATGTTTTTTCCACTCCTTTGTCAAATATCA
Organism: Dipodomys merriami; assembly: GCF_024711535.1. Lineage (NCBI taxonomy): Eukaryota > Metazoa > Chordata > Mammalia > Rodentia > Heteromyidae > Dipodomys > Dipodomys merriami. Next base: position 8,645,639 of record NW_027202604.1, on the reverse strand, counting down.
GCATTCTTAAAATTGATAAATCTTCAAACTCAGGTGAAGATTTTGTACACACCTCTTTGAGAACTGACTGGTCAGCTAAGACATGAAGAACTTGCTAACTTTACATAGAGTGAAAGAGTAGCAAGTCAGCTTGTCCAAACCAAAAAAAAACAAACCTTACTCTAATATGTGGGTTCCCCTCCCATCTCTGCATGTTCAACCCTCAGATCATTTAGGCCTCTTTAAGAAAATTCTCAAAGGTACCCTTTGTGTTTCTTCTGTCCTATCTTTCCCAAGTCTTATGACATCCTGCTGCTAATACAGATCCTGGCTAACATTGCATTATTTCACATATGCATCCCTGCACAAGCCAGCCTAGTTCCATTTCACAGATGAGTTAACTTAATACTGCATGAAGACAGATCTTCCCTCTGCTTATCCCAAGCTTTTGCCAGTACCTCTTTGACAGCACTGCCTTCCTAACTAGGCTACACCATTACCGATACTCACATGTCATGTCTTCCCAGATAGAGCTTCAGGTCTCTGAGTGAGCTGACTCTCTTCCCTCATTATTGTAACTCTCCTCATATGGACCCGGTTCTTGATTGTTTTAGTGAGGTTTTTCACTTAAAATTGGTGTCTAATAAATGGATTTTAAATGGATTCTTATTTTATTTTCTTGGATTTAACTTGCTTCATTTTTCCCCAGAAAAGGTACATATAGTTATGAGATTGGCATAAATTCTTTGTGACAGAGAGTAGATGAAGAAACTAACAATTCTTTTCTTTACTTTTTCTTTGTTTTTGATTCGTTGTGGGACTTGGACTTGGGGTCTGGGAACTGTCTCTGAGCTTTTTCGCTCAAGCCTAGAGCACTATCATTTTGAGCCACAGAGCCACTTCTAGTTTTCTGGTGGTTAATTGGAGATAAAAGCCTCATTGTTTTTCCTGCCCAGGCTGGCTTTGAACTAGGATCCTTAGATATCAGTCTTCTGAGTAGCTAAAATTACAGGCATGAACCATCAGTGCCCAATTGAAGTTAACAATTGCTGGTGTTTAATCTCCATACTTCTTCTAAACAGTAGATTAGACCACTTGCCAAATATGAGAAATTTTTACATAGCCTGTTTTTACAAGCTTGGCTTGTAATCTCTCTCACTGTTTATATCTCAGAGATAACTTGGTAAATGAATGGTGAATGATGCTGATGGTCACATTCTACTATAGCTGCAGATGACTGTTCATTTTTAATGTAACCTGTACTAATTAATTTTACCCTAACTACAATTCTATATGCTAGGTACCATTGTCTTTCACATTTATAAATGAGAAAACTAAAGACAGAGTGATTAATTTACTCACAGCAACACAGCTGGAGATAGATTTTTACCTATGCAATGTTCCATCAGAAGTTGGACTCTTACATTGTATCACCTTTAATAAGAATGACTATATGAATACCAAATTGTTTATTTCAGAAGAAAACCTCAGCCATCCCAGGATCCTGCCCTCTCAAGGAGCAAATGCAAATATTCCTAGTAGTAGCAGCGTTTATTCCCATGACCCTCCAGTTGTTAGGCTACTTGATTTGTGTTCTCCAATAGAATGCAGAAGAACAGGACAGTGTGCTAATTCACACCCAAGATTGGAATGTTTTATGTGTTTCCATTAAGCACTCTTTTATCATTGCCACAAGAAGTACATGCCTCAATTAGGTACTGATCCAAAAGTTCTGGGAGATTTCTGCAACAGAAATACACCCAAGCCAAACCGAATCCAGCCTAGATCAGCCAATGCTTAGTTGATCCATGGACACCGGAATAAATGGTTTGAAGAAGCTGAGCTAGAGTAGTTTGTTACACAGTGATACTGTAGCAGTTGCTAGCTGATACAGACAGGGAGGAGCTGTAGCATTTTCTTAGCATCGAGGATTATTGCCTGCCTCTTTCTTTCTAGAAATAGAAATGAGGTGGGACATTCATGAAGTCCAAATTAGGAGAATAAATGTCAAAATCAGAAAAGATCCAGTTGGGAGTTTTTCTTTTTTGCCTTGTTGGCATTTTATTCATGTATGAAATCTCTGAAATATCGCTTGTTGGCTGTACAGTCAGGATCGTTCTATAGACATTTTGATGCACTTTATTACAAACTTTAAAATCATATTAGCAGCTGTTATTTTATATCACAATGGATTAATAAGATGCATTTTCACAAATAAGACACATTTTAGATAGTTTTGAAAAAATTTCAGTGTGAAAATCTTATGCCAGGATTCCACATTTTAAATGACACATTTCCAAATAGCCTAAAGTGAAAATGCTCAAGTAATATGCCTATTTGTACTGTTCTGGAAACCATCAGCCCCTCACAACCCAGGCAGCACGTAACCTTCCTACATATTGTAGTGTTTTCTATTGTAGCATATGACATTCAGGAAAAATATCTCTCTTGGTTCTCACTGCAAGCAAGCTTAGTAAGTAGCACCGAAGAAATCACAAAAGATGAAATAAATATTTTTTTTCAGTTTTCAGTTGCAGTACTTTAACAATGTACATATGAATGTTTAAAAAATACATTATTCCCCTTCAAATATTAGAAGAATGGAATGTTCTAGTGCCTTTTCATGTGGAATAATTAGGAAAGATAAGGTGGTTGTGTTTTTTTTTTTTTTCTTGGAGGCAATCCTGCTTCCTATGGTGTTGCTAAGGAATAAGGAATTTTTCTTTCCAACCGATCTTAAAAGAGATATCTAAGATCTATATCGCCTGTTTATGGATTACAGCTAACTTTATAGTCGAGTGTAAACTGTACATTTGAGTGCAGTAAGACACGTCCCCTGTCTTACAATAAAAATATTATGGAACATTATATTTTCATATAGTAATGGTACTCTTATTTTACTAGTAGAAAGGTACAGTACTAATTTAATTGACTAACATAAAAGTCTCTCAAGTAAGATCAATACTTTATTTTCTCAACAGTGTTCATGAACGAAGACTTAATTCCACCTGTGTTGCCCAGTCCCCCCGGGCAGCTCTCTGCTGACCGCATATTCTCTGTGACCTAGACACAAGACCTGAGAGCAATTGCAGGATGTGTGCCAGTTGTCTCAGTCTCTCTGGGGAAGCCAATACGATTCAACGTGGAGCCAAACTTGTCATACAGACTCTGAATTTAAGGAGGACTAAGCTAAGATGTCAGGCTGACCGGCTCACTTGCTTAGGGACTGCCTTGCATTGCTGTTCCTGTATGACGGGAGCAGAAATGCTTTGCTCAGTGCCTGCATAAAGCAGTTTTTGCTGTTGGTGGTGATGGTGGTATAGTGCAGGGGTTTTTTTGCTCTGCATATTGTAGATCTTTACTATCATTGCTTTGATGCTTTTGAGTGCAGAAGTCCCATTCACATTGGTGGGGGTGCTGCCCCCCAGAAAGAGATTGGAATGCTCCAGTGAGAGCCCCCTCCTGCCATTGGAGAGGAAATCTTGCCCCAAGCTTTTCACATGCACTGGAGTTTCCATCTCTTTCTTCTGCTGCGCCTGTTGTTTTAATTTTGCATCTTCATGCTTATGCCTTGGTAGTGATCATTCTGACATTGAGATGGCTCCTTTGGCACACACTTCACACAGTCTGTCACTCTCTCTTTAGGTTGTACTGGGTTTTATCCTTGTGTGGCTTTGTCACTGAATCAGCTTATTGAGAGGGATAGATATGTGCCTCTCACTCCTTGCCAGTAGCATCCCACATCGATTAGGGCTCACATTCCTTTTCAATTCAATGGACATACTGAAAAAGAGAAATTTTTCAGGTCCTTCTGCTAACAAACTTCATAGATCAGGGTAGGTTCCTCAGTGCCCAGTGATATTGGGCTGATGTCCAATGAGATTTGGTTGTCTCAAATAATTTTACTAGAGGATGGAGTAGTAAACCGTTTGCCTAGAGCTTTCTCTAGATTAAGGCAGCAAAATTTACTGTAGGGGTCTCCATCCCAAGAAGTATCACCAGAATCCTGTCATGTCATAATAAAAAGGTAACCTTATACACTGAGCTTTATAATTGTCCAAATCTGGCAGTCTTTGGATGAGATAGGGAACCTTGATCTGGCTACAAAGCTAACTTTCACTGTGTAATGTTACGTGGTCTACTAGTTGGTCTGTAAAGCTCTTACGAGGGCATTGGGCTATAAAATAGGGCATTCCCTAACCCCACCTCATTTGTTTGTTTTTGCTTTTTTTGTTTGTTTGTCTCTGTTGATCATAGGGCTTGAACTCAGGGCTGGGTGCTGTCCCTTGACTCTTTTGCTCAAGCCTAGTGCTCTACCATTTTGAGCCACAGCTCCATTTCTGGTTTTCTGGTTAATTGGGGATAAGAACCTCATGGACTTACTGCCCAGGCTGGCTTTGAACCATGAGCCTCAGCTCTCAGCCTCCTGAGGTGTTAGGATTACAGATATGAACCACCAGCATCCAGCTTAGAGAAAGGTATTTTTTTGAAGGAGAACATTTGGCTTTCATCACCAACACTTTATTTGAATAACTATTCTTCAAGTCCTCTAGTTGGGAAAAATTCAAGATTTCACTATCATTGTCATTATTAAAAATCCAAATTTCTGACTTCCATTTCTTAGAGTAAAATGGATGTTTTCATGTACAATCAAATTTATTGGTTGGTACTTTGCCATCTAAACTGATGACAGAGCATTCATTTACATTTGGCCATAAGATTTCCTTAATCCCTGACCAACTTTAAAAATAGAAAAGTCACTTAGCATGCAGGGGGCACTAGATTTGTTCCTCAACACTGACTAAAATACCAAAACAAATACAAAGATTGGAAAGGTCACAATAAAAGGCATGAAAAAAATCTTAAGCTAGATCTGTGGAAAATTGATTTCCAGTGTTATTTTTTTTAACAGAACCCCTAAAAATATACAAAATGTGGGTGAATATATTACTTCACATGCCCAGTCATTTTGGTTAAGAAAAACAAAATAGTACATCTTGTATGCCAAATTCTAACTCAGTACACAGTTTTGCATGGACAGGGGCAAAAAGACTGAACACAGAAACTACATAGCAAAGAGTTTCTGGGCATCAGGTCTACTAAGCCATGGCAGAAGACTGGAAAGAGATATCTGAATAAACAGTGAGCAGTGAAAGTACAATGCATTGCTTAACTAATCCTTGTGCCAGTGAAAATGGATTGGTAAGAATACCCTAAAACATTTATTAAAACAGTCACTAAATCAGTGAATTTTCTACAAGTATGTCCAATGTGTTCTGAAGGCACAGGTAAAAATGATGCACATGGGGAGAAGAGAAAGATGGAAAAAATAATATGAAGGAAGGAAAAAGTCCGAGAACAGATAGTACCTATCCAAGAATAGAGAATTGTTGGGCTTTAGTAGCTCATGCTTATAATCTCAGCTACTCAGAAGGTTGAAATCCAGAGGCTTATAGCTAGAGGTTATCCCTGAAGGAAAAGTCTGCTGGATTCTATTTCCAAAATAACCAGCATAAACACTAGATGGGGTGTATGGCCCATGAGGTAACATACCAGCCAACCAAAGTAAACTAGGCAAGCATTAAAGTATAGGGTTCAAATTCAAAACCACTAGGGGGAAAAAAGAATAGAGAACTTATGGGTAAGAGGGTGAATGTCTGGGTAAAAGGGGGGAAAAATCTAATAGTCCCTTACCTGTAAGTGGATAATCAAATACATAAGCTGTACTCTTCCCATTGGTCAGGTTACCCACAACAGAACTCAGCAGACATGTTCATCAGGGAAGCTGGTAACTATCTCAATAATCAATCAGTGTGGTTCTAGGACACTAGGTTTTGGGTCATATTCCTGGGCACATATCTACTGAGGTTTGAAGCATCATGTCATCTCAGGGAAGCACAGAGCAAATACATTGGGGGTACTGTAGCCTGAACTCTCTCAAGAGGAGACAGAATAGTTAGGTGGATATGAGTGGTGTAGGATGCAGAACTGTGAGAACAGGACACACAGGACCATTCAGAGCCATGTCAGCAAGATGGTTTTGGTTGCACTGCATTTTATATTCCCTAAGGGAGAGAGAGATTAGTAGAAAGCAGTACCGCTGTTACTACTCTTATAGCACTTAGTCTACAAAAGGCCTTTTCTGGTCTTACTTGTTCAGACTCCAGAGAGAGAAAGAGAGAGAGAGAAAAAAAACAGTTGTATCCAAACAAAATAAAGTGTCAAAGACAAGCTTGGTGTGGAAGGTATCACCTTTTTCTTCTGATCAAAAGGCAATATTGACTAGTAAGTCTTTTTAAGTTGTGGTGTCTGTGTGTGCTGTTGTTTTGATAGCCTTATTACATTACTATTTTTCTTACCTTCATTCTACATATTATTCTTTTCTTGCTTCTTCTTTCTTTTATCCTTTCCTATCCTCTTTTCTTATTACTTATTAGTACTTTAATAACTTTTAAACTCATAATTCATCCTTTACTCTAGTTTTTTTAAAAATCATACTGAGTTATAGTTGATATTTCAAATTGTTTTCTTTAAGTATCTGGAGTTGTTATTGTTGCTGTTTTTATTGTTGTTTTTGTTTCTGCTGTCTCTTTCTCTTCTCTCAATAGTAGTGGAGAAAAAAGCTGTTCACTAAGAAGACTTCCCATAAAATAGAAAAAAAATTAACTGAAATATTCCATCCTAAAGGATGCACAAGGCACAATGAAAAAACAAAGAAATATGAGAAAATGAGCCAATATGACTCCTCTAACAGCTCAGAACTCCTAAATAACCAAGTCCAAAGACATTGAACAGTGGACAAATGATTCAAAATCTAACTTTTAAAAGGTCTGATGACCTCAAAGAAGATTCAAACAAATGGAAATGGAGTAAGGAAACCAGTTCAAGATCTAGATGAGAAAGCAGGGAAATTGATATTCTGAAATAAAAATTGATATTCTGAAAATATAAGAAATGAAAATCTCAATGAAAGTAAAAAAAGAATAAAAGAAGAAGAAACAGTAGAAAGTATCACCAATAGACTAGATTAGACATAAAGAAAAGAATACCAAGGATTGAAAATAAGGTCAAGGAAATATACTCAGATAGCAATAAAGGAAAAAAAATAGACAGATATCACCACAATTTAAAAAACTCAAACTTGAGCAAGTTGGTAGCAAAGCAAGTCAAGTGCATAGGTGTGTCTATACAATCTATGCCAGATGGAGCAGGCTGGAATTGTTTTGCTTCCTGAATGAGCTAAATTGGTCCAAGAAGGAACTATCAGGATCAGTGGGTAGAGACTGCTACAAGTAATTTCCAACACATTATTTGGAAAGGGTTATAAAACTCAAGAGCCCAACAATGGTATGGATTGTAGGGAAAAAGTCTGATTCCAGAATATTCTGGTCTGTATCCAAGACTGCCCATCATCCCCACGCCTGGCTTCTGTGTCTCTATCAGGGAAAAGTTTCCAACAAAACTCATGAAGACCTAGTGACTTTCTCAAGGTGGATGAGAGATGGTGGGAAAGTCACTCACGCATACTTGTATGGATTATATATGTATGGGTCACAGATGGGGACTTGGTCTGAGATTTGCAGTTCTTCAGAGAATACTTAGAGGACTCTGTTACTCCTGAACTTCTCTAAAAGCTCTGGTGAGGTTATTGTGCTGGCATAGAGGGATCTTTCTTATCCATGTCAGCACTCAATAACCTTCTTACTAAGCCTGAAGTCTCCTGAAGGGGAAAACAAAATGCTGAACCAAGGACACAGGATGACTCATTGCAATAGTGATACCCACAGGACAGTATATTGGAAATGAAGTTTACAACTTCCGGGGGGGGGTAGATAGTGGGAGAGGGAGGGGAGGAGTGTGGGAAGTGAGGGAGGGAAGGGATAGTGGGACAACAACAAGGAAGGGAAGGAGTAACAATGATCCACAAGTCATGTACTCATTGCCTTACTCATGTAACTGTAACCCCTCCATATAGCATCTTAACAATAAAATTAAAAGAAAAAGAAAAAAAAGAAACTGACTCTGACTTTATTTTGCTGGGGAAGAAGTGGCTTCATTTTAGCCTGTAGATATCATTCTAGATAACTTTGGGGATTCAGAGCAGGTCTAGAAACTATATTGGGTACAATGGCAATATTCACAATAGCCTACAATATCTATGAAGCCACAGGATGAATTTTGAGGCTAACATGTACATATTTCCAGTGCCATCTTGCAATTAATGTAGAAAGCTGTTATTTGGTTTCAAAATGTGGGTAGACTAAAATGTATTGCAACGTTTCCCCATAAGACTGAAGGGGTTCCAGAATCGCCTTGCTTCTTTTCTTTAACACCTCTGCCTTCCCACCAAAAAGGGTAGAATTTGTCATCTTCTAGGATACCATCAGATGCATCTTGGACCTCAGTGAATCTAAATCTTAATTCCATGTGACAATTCTAGTGGTGTGTTATATTTTTGCAAAAATAAAATCCCTTTGATTAAAATTTCACACCTTGCTGAGGACCATGAAACGCTGATTACCTGGTCCAGTCCTAGCCCAGCATTGCCAAAAGGTTTACAAACCTCAGTTCAACTTGAGGGGAACTTGGCCTAGGCTTCGAGTTAGTGGAATCATTCAAAGCCCAAGGCATTTGCCAGGTGGCCTGTTCCCTGCCCTGTGTCAGCAGCTCTAAATTAGGCACATGCTCTTTAAACCAGCCATGAAAATGATTGGCCAATACAGCCAGAGCCCAAAGGAAATATGAGCAGGTTATGAGGCTAAGGGCAGAATAGAGGCTCAGCATTCCCCTCCTCTGTCATTCTCTATGGGTTTGAGGGGAGAAATGAAAGTTTATTCTCTGAAAGCAGATGCTGGAGTTCCAATGACATTGAAAGAAACAGAAAGAATAGCAAATACCCAGATCTGCAAACGTTGGTGTTGTGAAATAGAGACAGGGGCAATCTTCAGGCTAATGCTATTATAAAAGTGTTTGTAAAGCCTGGGGCTTCAACATCTCTAGCTTCATAACTAGCTACTGCTTTAAAAAGGACATTAGGTTCACATTTGCATCTTTGAGATAAAGATTTTATGTCCAAAGTTCAGCCCTCTGGACAGCATAAAATCATGAGAAATGTTGTCCGGGTTATCCACAAATTCAGCATTCTGTCTTTGATGATGGTTTGTGGTCTGATATTCCATGCAACCTTGACCTCCCAAAGTTAAGGATATATGTCTAAAAGTGTTACCCAAAAGTTTAAACCCTTCTTTAACTCTGATGTTTTGAACTTTGCTACATGCTGTATAAAATAGTTTTTTTTCTCATGTTTATTCGTGAACACTTGCTAGTTTCAAGGAGGTTCATTAGTTCCCTAATTACTAAAGTTGGTGAACAAGTTCTATGATCATCTCTTTTGATTAGATAGATTTTAATCATATCCCAGCTCAGACTCTGGTGGCAATGTGGAAGATGAATTAACACGTGGCAAGACTGAAAGTAGGAAGCCAATGGTAATACCCCAGAAATGATCCAGAAAAGAATATATAGAGTGGTTGAACTGAGGGAATAGCATGAGGTTTGGGGTAAAGGGAGATATAGATATAGATATAGATATAGATAGATAGATAGATAGATAGATAGATAGATAGATAGATAGATAGATATGAACTATATTATAATCCTGAGATCATGTAAAAACCACCTAATAGCCCCTAGACATTTAATACTATGTAGAGGTGGTTAGCAGAAGTGATGTGTATTGAAGAAGTAAGGTGAAGAAGAAAGAGGTAAAATCTGGACAGAAAATCTTCTCAGGTAAAACTAGAATTGGATGGAGTCATCTGAAAGGATATGGTAGAAGACCCTAGAAAAATGGAAAGGACTCATTGAAAAAGGTCTGAACTATCCTCATCTGTATGAGGACATAATGGGGAAAAGGGCATATGAAATTCAGAGGAAAAGGCATGAAGTAGCTGGAGGACCAAGGGTCAAGGATAGGTGAATTGTAGAAAATAAATATTAGATGCTACAGCAAGGCACTGACAGGGTCTCTGTGAATTAGAGACACATTTGACCACCTGACAGATGCATGGAGGTGTGACCCAAATGAGTTCCAGAAAGGAACAGAAGAAGAAAAAGAGAGACAGGAGGGGAGAGGGAGAGACTGATGACTTTAAAATTAGAAAAACTAAATTTGGGCTTATTATGCCCAAGAGGAATATAGCCTGATGCACAATTTATGCAAATTGATAAAGCTGATTACACAAATTAGCCAAGGCTTTGGCTTGCTTTTTTTTTTTTTTTTTTTGCTCTGGTCAATAAGTCCCCCCCCCCCACTCACACACACACCCAAGATGATTTTTCAAACTTAGCCTATCATTATTGACATTTACAACAAATGCTCTTGTTAGCAGCACTGGGCAATTACTTGAAGACACTCAGTGGACAGTTTCTTATTTAAGGCTTTAGGCTTGAACTTAGAGCTGTCTGACAGAGCAGGACAGATGAGAAGAGCTGGATATCTTACATGATTGACAGTTAATACAACCCAAGTCCATCCCTCACAGGATTTTTCCTTCAGATGACTGTCATCTAAACCACACCCCAATTTTACTCAACACAACAAAGTATTTAGTTGTGAAGTATTATTAAGATCTACCTCAGTTCCTCCTCAGAGCCACCATAGGAAGATGAGATGATCAGCACTTAAATGGAAGTGGGGAAATCAGTTTTAACTCAATCAAGGCACCTTCCCACAACCACAGGGTCAGTAGGCAATGGAACCAGTCTCATATCCAAGTCTGCATACCTCTCGCAAATGAGACTTCAGTCTATCTCCGTTAGCTTGAGAAGGAGAATCCACATAGTTCAATTATGTGTTCAGAGTGCTCTTTTTTGGTGCAGTTTTAGGGGGAGAAAGTAGACTGCAGGGTGGGCAGGAAGTCTTCTAGAGAGAGAGAACATGGTATGATCAGGAGCATGAGGCTCAGGTTCTGTCAATGGAAGCTAAGACATCTGCACTGAGGCAGGTGCAGTACTCTATACCTGTAATTCCAGGTACTGAAGAGGCAAAGATAAGAGGTTTGTGGTTTGAGGTCAGCCCAGGAAAAAAGTTAGCAAGATCTTATCTCAAAAACAGTGTTATAGAGGTTAACATTTGTAATCCCAGCTACTCTGGAAGCAAAGAACCAATAAAAGTTCAAAGGTAGCAGCAGCAAAGTTAGCCTGAGTCACTATCTGAAAAACAAACTACTTCAAGCAAAACGTAGTGGGAGCAAGGCTCAAGTGGTAGAGTGCCTGTTGAGCAAGCCCAAAGTCCTGAGGTTAAGTCCTCTGTGGGGGAAAAAGACCTCAGGAAGAGTTCATATGTCCAAGATTTAACCATGTGAGGGAACTTCTCTTACAAATTGTGTGAAGAGTAAAGGACAAGGCAATTAAGCACAAAAAAACCACCAGTGCCTGGTTGAAAGAAATGTGATAGCAAGACATTCATAGTAATAGCTAGGACTCCAGTTTTACTTAATAAAACTGCTGTCACGCTAAGCAGTGTCTCCTAATATCAGCTCCCTGAATCTTGTAGCCAGGACTTACTATCAGTCCATCTTAAAGGATTGCTCAGGCAAGTAACACCCCTAAGGCCACAGAGCCAATGCAGGAGACGCTGGAGGGTGGGGGGGCGGGGAGGGGGCGGCTCAGGCTCCGCCTTTGCCACAAGGAATCTGCTACCCATGTCAGCTCTGACCAAAGATTGCTATCCTTTCTTCCTGCCTTGCTAAACTGTCAGGTGAACTTAAGTAACGACTTGGAAGCTACACTATCCTCCAGAAGGTACAGCCAAGAGTACATAAAGTAGAAGCCAGGTTATCAACAATTACAATTCTAACAAACAGTAACGTATGCTACGAACATAGACTGTGCTCCAGTGCAAAAGGATAGGAAAGGGATAAAGTAGCGAAGGAGAGTAACAAAGAACAAAAACCGTGTCCAAAAATAAACTCCGCTTTATTTCCTCATCTTTAATCGGTCCAGGTGTCATTTGTGAGTTTCAGTGGCTTAATAAGACCTCCTCATGACTAAAGGACAAAGAACCATCTGTCAGAATGGAAGGACCAGTACTGTCAACCAAGGTACAGGTATAATTTCACCAGCTTGGTCACATGGGGTTGATGATGTGGTCACTAGAGCAAGGAAGAAAGTCAAGAGGAAAAATGAAACACCTTGTGTGTGCTATGGCAAGAGGTTTAAATAACACCGGCTCACCGTCTTAGATGGATTTTCTTCAACAACTCTTCTCAGTATTTTTATAAATCTACCTGGTAAACCAAGATCACAGGTTGTTTTCCATAGTCACTCTTCTTGGTAATGCCAATTCATCTAAAAGAAACAACTAGCAACATTTTAGACGTATTTTTACATCATAGAATACTTCTAGTGTGACATGTGAAGAGGCTCACTGAGAAAAGAAAATATTTGAAATAACAAAAGCAGAAGAAAGAGTTCCTAAGGAAAAAAAGCAAATGCTTGATAAAAATTGATCTCCAGGCAGAGAGAGAAGAGCTGAGATAACAGAAAGTAGGGATAAAGTACTCTGGCATAAAATTATAGCTTCGGAGTAAAAGTGAGGTACACAAATTGTGTGTTAATAGTATCAGGACAATGGTTCTACCTTCCTGTGTGAGAAAAATGTAACAACAGCAGATGACTGCACTTACAGTAACTTTGAGACCTAAAAGAGTTCACAAGGAGAGCAATAAAAAAATATCTGAGGGGTCTTGGGTCTTATATTACAAAGAAGTAAAACTAATAGAAAAGTAGGTCATGAGATACTTACCTCAACCTGAGGCAGACATAGAAAGGATAAAAATTCCAGCTAGTACCAAGTGAATGAACCTACAAAGGTAAAATTCATTCCCTCATCATCTTTCTAAACATTTCCTAGTCTTTTTCATACTATGCTTACTACCATGAAGGTGTCATATTTAAAGGCCTGTGAAAGAGCTTGTCCCGTCAAGCTTTAGAGGAAGTTGGTAGGCAAAGTTGACCTTGGAGTTGTAATATCTCAAGACTTCTACTGGATTTTTGGAGACGGGCCTTCTGAAACAAACTGCCAGTGTGGTATTTGGGAGGGTCTGTCTGCTAATTTTCTTTCTTTATACCTCAAACTGCTCAGCACCTAGGCTACTTTCATTAAAGTTGTCAGCGACCTCCAAATCACTGTATACACTGGGCTATTACACTCCTCATTTTCCTTGAGCCATCAGGACCAGTCAACAATATGGACTGACTTTCTTAATTACTGTGGGTTTGGGGTTTTGTTTTTTAAATTTTCTTCCAACCTATCCTGGGGTTTTGTTTTTTAAATTTTCTTCCAACCTATCCTGACACTTAACAGTATATGCTGATCCTCTCCAGTCTGAATTTACATTTAAGAGTGCTTCAAGGGGCTGGGAAGGTGGCTCAGTGGTAGAGTGCTTGCCTCACATGCATGAGGCCCTGGGTTCAATTCCTCAGTACCACATAAACAGAAAAAAGTCAGAAGTGGTGGTGTGGCTCAAGTGGTAGAGCGCTTGCCTTGAGCTGAAGAGCTGAGGGACAGCGCCCAGGCCCAGAGTTCAAGCCTCACGACCAACAAAAAAAAAAAAAGGGCTTCAAGCCTGATGTTGGAACTACTTCCTGTTTACTATGATTCTCTTCCTAAGACATCCATCCATAGCTCAGCGTTGGAACTACTTCCTGTTTACTATGATTCTCTTCCTAAGACATCCATCCATAGCTCAGCATTGGAACTACTTCCTGTTTACTATGATTCTCTTCCTAAGACATCTATCCATAGCTCAGCGTTGGAACTACTTCCTGTTTACTATGATTCTCTTCCTAAGACATCCATCCATAGCTCAGTGGTGCAAGTCTCTAAGCCAGCTATCTTAAAAGTACTCAAACCCAACAGGTTTAAGGCCAGAGGCGGATTATATCTCCATAGCTGCAGGGGTTATCAACATGCCTCTTTCTGCTAGTCCTTCAGCTTCACTTTCTCAACATGAGTAGGGTCTTTCTTTTCTCTATCTTCTAACACAAGAGTAGTCTAAGCTCCTCCCTTGTCTCACTTGCAAATCTTCCTAATTCATGTTCTGTTTTCTCTTGCTCTTTTCTCATCCATTCTCCTCATAGCAGTCAAGTAAATTCTAGGAAAATGGAAACCTGGGCTAGAGGTATGATTCAAGTGATAGAACACTAGCTAAGCAAACTGAACAAGAGTAAAAGGTACTTGAGTCCAAGCCCTGGTAATGGCAGAAAGAAAAGAAAAGGGAAGGGAAGGGATGGGGAGCAGAAGAGGGGAAGGGAAAGGGAGAGGGAGAGCGGGGGAAGAGAGAGAGGGAGGAAGGAAGGGAGGGAGGAAAAAGAAAGGAAGGAAGGAAGAAAGGAAGGAAGGAAGGAAGGAAGGAAGGAAGGAAGGAAGAAAGGAAGGAAAAAAGAAAAGAAGGGACAGAGGGAGGGAGGAAAAAAGAAAAGAAGGGAGAGAGGGAGGGAGGGAGGGAGGAAGAAAGGATAAAGCAAATGAAAATGGAAGTCTGATCTGAGTGCTTTTACTAAGCACAGAGGCCTGCAGCATAAGGCCACATCTGCCATTGCAGTCACTTTATGACATCTTCAAGCTCTGTTTGAATCATTGTGTCTCCTTGCAGCTTTTCCAAAAGATCCATCTTCCTATTTATGTCAGAGCCTTTGCATAAGCCAGTCTCTTTCTCCTACTCACCCGTCTGAGCTCAGTACTACCTTTTACCTTGATAAAGGATTTTGTGAACTCCTAGCCAAAGTCAAAATTTCCTTGTAGATGATTATTTAGTCTCTGAAAATTTCTTTCATAACATTTATCACAAACGTGATTTTCATACATCTATCCTATGCACTTAACATATTCAATTATATATCATCCTATTGATCATTGATAAGGACTCAAGCAATGTGGGTAATAGAAATAGTAGGTTACCTATGATAACCGCTATGGCACACTGAGGTCAGGAACAGCTCAATCAATGGCTGCCTGTATTCACATCCTTCTTTGTAAGTCATTCCATTAGTAACAAGAATTGATTTCCCAAACTTGTAAAGCTGAAATGGTCTTGAGATGTTCTCTGGACAAAAAAAAAAAATGAATGCAGAAAGAAATGACAATGTGCCAGCTCCATACCTAGGCCTCAAGAACCTTTATATGTGTTTGTTTATTCTTTCAGATGTCTGCTTTCACCATGTGAGCTTCTTGTACATGTATCAGAAGACAGTGACCTTAAAGAGCAGCTCTGAGACTAGCTAATCCAAGCAGCTAACAGCCAGCCCACCATGGGACCAGAGACTCATGAGCAAGCCCAGATAAGCTTGGCCAAGCCAGGTCCACATCAGTGGAACCACCTAGCTTCCATAAAGGCTCAAAAAAGCAATAGATGCTTTTGTAGGCCACCAATTTTTGAGATTATTTCTTGCAGCAGTAATAACTGATAGATCTAATTACTAACTGATGATTTCTCCAGAAGTATATTTTACCCAAAGACAATATATCTGAAGCTTTTAATATGTAATTATCAATGAACAGCCTAGTGCCTTCTCCCTTTGCTTTCCTTCTTCTATGCCTAAATAATGTATATTTTTAATAGAAAAGTGATGTCATCACTAAATATAGCCCTCTGAAAGGATTCTAGGTAAATTCTGCTCTAAATTTATACTTAAATTTCATCAAGGAGAAAAAAAAGCATCCACAGAAAAGACATGTTTAGTCTCCTTTAATGATGTAGCTAGACATTTTGTCTGGCCTGGCTGTTGGTAGGAGGGACTGTGTCGATCTTTTCCTCATGCATCTGGTGGTAGTTGGGTCTTGAGAACCACGGGGCTGAGTCTGATTATAAATATCCTGTCTCATGTCTTCTGCCCTCTAAATCCTCAGAAAAATAGAGCAATCTCTAAGCAGAAAAAATGGGTACTAATAGAGTCAATAAAAATAAAATACATCTAAAGAACAAGCGTGGAATTTCCCTCAACTAGTTTTGTGGTAAGAGGCAGTAGGCCCTGATGGACTCTCATTTGGTCCTGTGAAAATAAGTCTGTTTCCAAATGCAGCCTCTAGTGATCATCGGATTCCACTGCAAGGGACTCACCCAGCTATTGGAATGTCTATTTGGGCAAATGCCTCCATATATACAAAGAGAGAAAGAGATAAGCCGCAGTTACAGGTAGAATAAAAGTGTGAGTAAAAAAATAAAGCATCAGCATTTAGAAGACAATATGGGAGAATTTAGCTTGAATGTGATATTAGGAGATTATTTCCTAAACAAAAATTTAAAAATCTCCTAAACAATAAGGAAAAAATTTGCTATTGCTTGGATGTGGTTTGTGCCCAGCAGTTTTTTTTCCCAATGGCAGTTTGGGACCTCTAAGAGGTAGCTTAATGAGATGTTCTTAGGTCAGTAAGGGCTGATGTTGGAGGGAATTAAGGACGTTCTAACAGAGGGCTTAAATTAGCACTGTGAGAGGATTTTGTAAAGATCAAAGGCTTCCCCACTCAGTGTCTTTCTTTCAATATGATCTCTTGTTCCTGAACTTTATCTTCACATTATGATACTATCCACCATGAGACCTTCGCCAGAGCCAAGATGATTCTGGAGCATCAAACATACACATTCCGAACTGTGAGCTACCTAAACATCTTTTCTTATCCAGTCTCAGATATTTGGCTATAGTCAAAGGAAACTAACAGAACATTTATTCAGTTGACTATATGGAAATTTTACATTATTTTTAATCAAAGTAACCAAACTACAACAAAAGGAAAACCATTGTCTCCTACACACATATACAAATATATAGGCAATCTAAATAAGCAGCAAAAGATCAGTGCTCAAAATATACAAAGGATTTACTACAAATAGCAACGCAAAACCAAACATAACAAATAAAAAAATGTGTGGAAAATGCTAACAGGAAATTCATAAAAGAAAAAAATCTAAATAACTTGATAGAGACAGAGGATATATAGTCTACCTATGTAGCTAACCCACTGGCAGAGATTTTTATTTATTGGTCTGCTCAAGGATAGCACTCTACCACTTGAGCCACAGTACCACTTCCGGCTTTTTTTTTCTTTTTGCTTATGTGGTGCTGGGGAATCGAACCCAGGGCCGCATGCATGCAAGGCAAGCGCTCTACCACTGAGCCACTTTCCCAGCCACTGGCAGAGATTTTTTAAGTCAACATCAAGTGTTGAGTAGATTGTGAGAAAGTACAAACTATGATAGACTATCAAAAGATATGCAAAGCTATTTCACCAATTTAAAGAGCAGTCTAGCAATGACCAGCAATACATTTTTCTAGAAAGAAGTATTGCGCATGTGCACAAGAAAATATTCATTGCATTACTGTTTCTAAAAACGGAAAGGGAGCAATTTAAAATGTCTATCAATAAAGTATGAGCTAATTAAATTGGTGTGTGTATTACAATATGGTAGGTAAATTAAAAGAATTTACATTATATTATGAATATGACTAAATCTCTGAAAAACATAATGTGGAGTAAACAAAATGCAGGCTCATGCATATGTAAAGTAGTATATGATATGAAAAATATATGCATGTCTAATTTAAATATAATGTATGTATTTAAATAATAAATAAAGTATCCATGACTGTGGTTGCCTTTGATTTTAAGAAAGGAAGAATGATGTTAGCATGTATTTTAAAAGTGATTTAACAGAATCAGTATTCTCTTTTCTTTCATGAAGAATAGGAGTATATTGAATCAATAAATAGTATATTGAAAAATTCTAGTTCTATGTGGTGATGCATTGATATTTAATGCATTGTTATTCACATTTAAAATGTTTAATTCTACTGAACACATCAACTATATACATGATACCATTATAAGTAACAAAAAAGGAAAGAAAATAAAAGAAGTCAGTTGCTTCTAGCCTATGTCTGCAGCCCTAGATACTTGGGAGGAATTTCAGTGTGAGACAAGCTTGGACAAAAAAGTTCTTGAGATTCCTTCTCAGTGGATAGTTGACACCAGTGGTGTGCACCTGTCAACCCAACTAAAACAGGCAAATAAAAGTCCAAATGCATACTTGTGCATGAAGAGAAAGTCTATCTCAAAATAAGTAACACAAAAATGGGAGGCATAGGGCAGCAATAGAGC
>NW_027202604.1:8450000-8622500 GCF_024711535.1 Dipodomys merriami | reverse complement strand
TTTGTAAATTTTCCTGCTCCCTTTGACGCGCATGTATTTTAGTAAATAAACAAAATCCTTCCAACTTTTCAGGAAACCTGAAAATAGGAAAGGGATATCATGAGTTAGTGGAGTTTATAAATAATCCTAATTTCCTGTCTATTCAATAGTTTCAGCAAAAACGATAACTAAACTGTTTTTTTAGATCTAATAAGAGAACATAATAGACTAGTTTATACTTCTAATTACTTTCCCCTGCAGGGCTAGTAGCAGTAGCAGTGCAGAGTGAAATGTCAAAAAATCAATCAGAAAACTGTCAGTCAATGTTCATAGACAGTCAGTCTGCTTAGGAATCCTGGGAAAAAAAGGTCGGTCATCAACAGAAATGCTCTGTCAGTATCTTTGATTTACAAAATAGGCTATAGCCAAACTATGCATCAAACACTATAAAAACACAGATAATTCTATAATTTATTCTGCCTGAGAGAATGCTCTACAAACATGTTAAGAAACTTCCATTTAATGAGAAAGAAAAATGAGCACACTTGAATGAATAGGTTTGGTCCTACCAATGAGAAATGCCATCATTCTAGACTCTGCTAGCTCCGTATGCAACTCAGAGTCTCACTAACCCATCATTTCTGTCACCTAATGGCTCTTGAACTTGCCACTCCTCTCCACTTGAGAAGCAATATTATTAGTTCAGGCCTCTGTTCAGGCCTCTATTTCTCTTGGTTGTAATAGTCTCAGTAATGCAATGGTTTTTTTTTAATCATATAAATCCATCCAGGTACTGGTAGCTCACACCTGTAATCCTAGCTAGGACCAGGAGGTTAAGATCTGAGGATCACAGTTTGAAACCTGCTGGGGTAGGAAATTCCGTAAGAAGCTTCAATAAACCACCAAAAAGCCAAAAGTAGACCTATGGCTTAAATGTTGGAGCACTAGCTTTGAGCACAAAAGCTCAGGCACAATATTCAGGTCTTGAGTTCAAATCCCAAGGATGACCAAACAAACAAACAAATATAATCCCAGTGGCCAAATACAACAGCTTCATATTTACAGAACCTGTGGAGTTTGGTCATCCCAACCACTCAGGATTCCCTGGCGAAGTCCTAAGCGTAGGCTCCATGACCACCAGGAAAGGGATGGAAGGACAAAATGAATCTTGCATTAGTCCTTAAGTTTTACACCAACAAAATGGACACATCTTACCTCAACTGACAGTGCATTCACAAAAGCAAGTCACAGAGCTAGTATACTTAACCACACAGGGAACAGGAAAGTGTGATCGTGACACGTGGCCAGAGAAAGAAAAATTAAAATAGTGTCCAGTGCCATTTCCCATGATCTGGTTTAACTGAACACTTTCTTCACAGCAACTCCTATTCCTGCCTCAACTCCAAAAATTCATC
Source organism: Dipodomys merriami (assembly GCF_024711535.1). Classification (NCBI taxonomy): domain Eukaryota; kingdom Metazoa; phylum Chordata; class Mammalia; order Rodentia; family Heteromyidae; genus Dipodomys; species Dipodomys merriami. The sequence goes on along the minus strand of NW_027202604.1, from coordinate 8,621,106 downwards.
CTCCCCACTGACCATTTTCAAATTCAAATATGATTATCTGAGCATGTCATCATTGATTAAAAATATTCACTGGCCACATACATCTATCACCTGAGATGAAACTTGTTTGGCATGTTTGAAAGTTCATTTAGATCTGACATTAGTCTTTTATTTTCTTCCTTATTCATCACCAATGAAAACCAATCTGTAACCTAAATGTCACTTGTTGCAAGGTCATTTTGCCCTTTGCTACCTTTGCACCTGTTTGCTTTTGCAAAGCCTACAATTACCCCCCAACCTATTCCATTTCTTTCTTAGAGGAAGGCATTCAATAAAACTCAGCTAAAATGTCACTCACTGACATCCTCACGTTACATTGTCTTCTTCTGCTCTCATACTGCCACCTACATATCTCTTCTAGTGTACCTATTGCATGAGAATTTGGTGTGTTTAAGTCCCCCAACAATAGATTTTGAGCTCCTAAAGAGGGTATGGATTATTTTGTTTTGTGAGGTTTTGAAACATTTTTTGGCAAGGGCCTGAAATAAGATAGGTTATTTGAAAATGTTTGTTGGCTAAATAGTGGCATGCACACACAGTCATTTTCTCAACTCTAGGGCAGATGCTAGCCTCTGTGGAAGTGTGGAGCAACCAAAAGTATATGTGCTTTCCCTGATGTTTCATTTCCCTGTGTTTTAGGACTAAATTGGTAGAAACGATCACTTTTTCCCTTGGTCTTTTTTTTCCCTATGGTTTGGATCAATGCCCCTAAAGATTCATGTGTTGAAGGGTTGATTGTTATCTTGTGGTAGCATGGAGCCCAGTAGAAGGAGGTTAGGTCACTAGGAGAGTTCTCTTGAAGGGAATACTGGGACTCAGCCTCTTCCTGTATGTTTGCTTATTGACCATGAGAAATGAGCAGCTTCCTGCTCATCAGCTTCCCCCATCATGAGGTTTTGTCAGGGTCCCAAAGGCAATGAGACCAAATAACCATACCAAACCATGAGCCAAAAGTAAACCTTTCTTGTGAGTTGAGTGTTTCCATGTTGTGTCTCAGTAACAGAAAGCTGACAAACACTTGTCAAAGAGAGGTCTTTTGTTCTATTTGACTTAGGGTGTCTGTATTCCTAGGGAGAAAACTATTAACAATGAATATGGAACATAAAGGGGAAATAAGGTAATGTTCAGTTTCTGACATTTAAATGTAAGATTTTACAGCAAAACAATAATCTCGCAAGTTAGGCTCTTCTCTGAAGGAAAAATATCTAGTTTTCACCATAAGGAGGTGATCAGTATTTGAAAAAAATAAATATGTTTAGCCTGATTTAAAAATTATAACTATACATACATATATAAACTTCACATTTTACCCCACTATGGTAGCTAATTTCAAAGTAAATTTAATTAATATAAAAAGAAAAATGTCCAAATTTAGCACATGGAAAGCCAAACTTGGAAGACTGCAAGAAATCTAAACAGAAAGCAGAGAAAAAACGTTGCCTTTTAAAATCTCAGATGCTTATGGGTAAAGAAAGACTGGCACAAGAGTTAAGCAAGCAAATGCTCCTGAGTCAGTGTCCATAGGATGTGTCTGTGTTAGGTTGCTAGTAATGGAGAATAGGGCCAAAGGGAGAAAAAGGTGCTTCTTACATCCCACCTCCAACAGCAGTAATAAGAGTAGGCTACTTTGCAGATTATTTCCACTAGTCTAGAAGAGAAGCACAGGCAAGTGAAAGTGGTACAAGTGACTATTCAATGGCAGAGAGAGAACTGGGCATTTGCTTTTTCCCTAACTATACATCATAGCAATACATCATAGGTAGGTGAAGTGATTGCAGTACAGGCTGGGGCATGGGCCTCAGGGCAGCTTTCAGCCAAAGTTCTGAGGGATCATAGATAAACCCAGATGAGACCAAGTTAGGTACATCTCACATGCAGGAGCGTTACACAAGCTGAGCGATCAGAGGTGTGGAAGATTTTGACATTATAGGCCAACAGGATACCCCATAGTTTGTGAACTTGAGATAGGACCAGAGACATCAGCAAACTACAGCCAAGGAACAACCAGAAGCACATGACTTCTGGTGTTGGACAGCACCTTGCCCTGTCAGGTGTGCATTATCAAATAGAGATAATGAGCACTTCTAAAGAAATCAATACAAACTTTAGGCAACTTTGACATTTATTTAATATTTCTCCCACCTTCCAAAGGATAGAGGCAAATACAGGACTAAACTATCACCAAAAATTAAAATAATAATTTAATTAGTGCATTAAAAAACCTATTGCACATATATATGTGCACTTGCATGTATAGATTTAGGAACTTGTTATTTTGTTTCAATGTGTAAAATGTTTGCTAAGACAACATTTGGACCTGACATAAGGAAATAAATTTGCAATGTACTTCAATCAAATAATTCCCTTCCTTGTAGCCTATACATTACTAGAGCTTGTATATATTTGATATGACATTCATTTATTTCAGAGAATTGCACCCCACAGCTTTGGTTTTGTTATCTGTAGTAGAAACTTCTAGTATCTCCCAAATCTGGTTTTCCTTTCCCAACCACTCCAGAAAAATCACATTTAACCACTGCATTAGCATGCATTAGCATGACAAAGGGACTGTTTTACAGGATGCTTTTTGACCAATATGTTGTAGAAAGTGTGGTGTAGAAACTTCTGGGCAATGTCCCTTCCTCTGCCCCATGGCTTCTGAGGAAGCCACGAATTTCAGATGGTGCACTGGTAAAAAGCAGCCAAATTCTGTGTGGCCCCAGCTCACTTGTGCCTGTGCCAACATGAATGTGGATACAAAGTGAGCTTTCTTTTCCCTTTTTTTAAAAAAATATTTATTGTTATTGTCAAAGTGATATACGGAGGAGTTACAGTTACATATCAGATAAAGAACACATTTCTTTTGAACCATGTCACCCCTTTCCTCAGTCTCTCCCAGTTTTCCCCTCCTGTCCCCACCCACAAGTTATGTAGTTCATCTTCAAGATAGTGTCTAGTGAGTACCACTGTTGCATTTGTTCACCCCTTGTCCCACCATGTCTGCACACCCCCCTTACCTTCCCAAAGGCAGATAAATGGACAAATGAAACAAAAGGAAATGAAAACAAAAATAGCAAGAAAAAAGAAAAAGAAAACCCTCTTGTTTCCATTTCCTGGAGTTCATTTTGATAAATATTATTTTATATGGTCAGATGCACATAGCTATTTTGCCTTTGTGATCCTCTTCTAAGATTATCCTCCTTTGGTCTCACTATGTGTAAATGCCTAGAGATCTGTATAATTTATCATGTCTCAGTATTTTCTTATATTTTACCATCTAGCATGTTTAGTTGTAGATTTATAGGCACATGTTTCTGGGTCTGGCTTACTTTAGTTAATATATTTTTTCCAAATGTTTCCCTTTCCTTACAAATAGTACAATATTATTCTTTCTGATTGCTGAGTACAATTCATTGTGTGTATATAAGACTTTTTCTTGACCCATTTGTCCACTGAGGGGCTTCTGGGTTTATTCCATAGCTTGGCTATGGTAAACAATGCTACAATGAACATGGTTGTGTTGGTAGCTTTAGTGTGGCCTTATTTGTGGTCTATTGGATATGTGCTAACCACACAGTTAAAGTTCAGAGACTTTGTAGGAACAGACTAGGCATATAATATGTGTGTATACACACTCACATGTCATATAAAATATATGTTCCCCATATGCATTCATACTGCATGTATATATATATGTGTGTGTGTGTGTGTGTGCGCACACATATATACCACATTTCACATTTCTGTATCTTAGTTTCTTTTTTTTTTAATTTAATTTTATTTTATTTGTGAACATACTGTACAGAGGGGTTACAATTGCATGGGCAGGATAATGCGTACTTTTCTTAGCAAGCACTGCAGCCTCCTCCTTTGTTTACCCTTCACATCACTTCCCAGCCTGTATCTTAGTTTCTAAGCAGAAAAACGAAGATAACAACTCGGATTTTATAAGGCAAATGACATAAATATGAGGTCAAGAAATACTTTAAGATATTTAACAGTAAAACAAAAATAAACTATTTTCAATAAAGAGTAACCGCTATCCCCAAAGTGTTGGTTGCTGAGGCGTAGCTACTTACTACGCTGCCATACTACGCTGGACCAACAACGTTCTTTGTTTTTCTGTTTCACCTGCCTCACTCAAGTACCAAATGTGAACTAGAAAACATCATCCTATTAAGACACTCCATTACCTGGCACCAGTGGTTCACACCTGTAATCTTAGTTACTCAGCAAGTTGGGTTTGAGGATCATGGTTGAAAAAAGCTAGGGCAGAAAAGTCTTTGAAATTCTTATTTCCACTAAACTACCAAAAACCATGGAAGTGGAGCTGTGGCTCAAGTGGTAGAATGCAACCCTTGAACAAAAGAAGTTCAGGGACAGCACCCCGGCCTGGAGTTTATGCCCAGGGACTGGTACCAAAAACTTACTCTATCTACCTTCAAAATGACATAGTGAGGTTTCAAAAACCAATGAGTGACTAAAATAGAGCACTGGTACAAGAAAATGTACCATGATAGTCCAGCACATTTGGGAACTCTTTGCCTGAGCAAAAGCTATTTTCTTTAGCTAGTTCTGCATAAAACAATTGCGTGCCCTCAAAAAATACAAAAAACGATTTTAAGTGAACTTCAAATGCTTGGAACAAGCTTTGAAGACACTTGAAGAAAATGAATAAACAACAACAATAACAACTCACTCTTGAAAGAGCAATTCATAGAATGAACAATTCCCCACAGGCAAGTGAAGGTTGGGTGCTGTGCTGGTGGCAGAGTTCCAGAAGAAAAGGCTATTCTGTGGCGCCAGGCTTAGATCTGTTGTAGCAAAGACATCATCATTATGATCCATCAGTAGACAGTTCACCCATAAATATGTACATAAATTCAAAACTTAGGTGGTGGTATTGTTATTCTGATGGAAACACCACTGTACATCTTAAATCAGCAGAGGTACTGCATTCGATTTGGAATTCAAGCTTCTGTGACAATGTGGAACTGCTTCAAAGAGTTTTGTTTACTGTGGGCTCCTTCTTCTCTGATAAGGGATCTTAGATTTTTAGTTACCAAAAGCTGATTGTGGTCAGGGTCTTGGAAATCATCAATAGTCATTTTGCTTTGATGGATCTTGGGTTTATTATTATTATTATTATTATTATTATTATTATTATTATTATTATTATTTGCCAGTCTTGGGGCTTGAACTCAGGGCCAGAGCACTGTCTCTGAGTCTCTTTGTGCTCAAGGCTAGCGCTCTGTCACTTGAGCCACAGTGCTACTTTCAGCTTTTTCTGAGTATTTTAGTGGAGATGAGAGACTCACAGATTTTCTGGTCTGGGCTGACTTTGAACTGTGATCCTTAAATCTCAGCCTCCTGAGTAGCTAGGATTATAGGTGTGAGCCACCAGTGCCCAGCGAGGATATATTATTCTAGTTTATGTAGTTGACTGTCTACTCATTCTGCTATTAATTTACTCAACAAAGAATTATTGAGTATTACCTATAAAATGAATAGAAACTGCAGTAAGCAGTGGAGACTCAGCAGTGAACAAAATAGATGAGAATTCTTGCCCTTGTGGAACTTACACCCTAGAGACACTGGGGGTCAGAAAGTCAGGGTCAAAGGTTGTCTCTGCCAACAATCAGGATCTCAGTTTTCCCTATGACAAAGCTGTAGAGGAAATTTTCAACCTAAAGCATACGTTTGTAAGTGTTGGGATGTGTTGGGAGATTTTTATATACCTGGGGGATGCTAGTCGCTTTTCTTATTGGAGGCCAGAAATATTGAACATCTTTAAGAGGGACAGTCTCTCCTCAGGAGTATGCTTCCTTCCAAAAGGCAAAAGAATTACCCTTGTAAACCAGATGTTTTCTGAGCTTCCTTCCAGCTCTACAACCATATGCCTTAGGAAGAACAGGCCTTTTCCTCTTCACAAAGGAAAACAAGCTGATGCTAATAGAGGACACATCTAAGGAAGAGGATAATTTGCACTTCTCTTGGATCTTCTAAATGAAAATATAAACCTCGAGCATTGTGAAAATGAAAATATAACCCCAAAATGGTGTGAGTGCCATGTGGCAAGAACTGAGGCCCTCCACAACGGTGCCTGCATTTCTTTCCTCACAGAGAAACTATAAGAAGACTCCCTTATCACCTTGAACGAATGGAGAGCATTCTATGGCAGAAGAGATTTCCTATTCATACTACAGCAGTAGGGCATTGATCAGCCTGAAATCTGAACTCATCCTGGGCAGAACTACATGTCTTAGCTTACCAAGTTGATTGTGGAACTATTCTTCAGCTTTTCCTGAGCCATAACAGACAGTAGGCTTTCTCAGCACAAATCTATTGTGACATCTAATATCTATTTACATTTTCTAGGATGTTCAGGTGGTCCTTTGAAAATTTTGTGCTATCAGGGGGAGAAGTTACGTGAAACCAATTTCAGAGAGAATTGGCAATATGCGCCATTCCTAGGTGATAACACTGTGCCTGAACCTCAAATTGACAACCACACATTTAGATAAGGATCCTTTTAAGTATTTTCTGAGCGAAACAAATGTCAAAACTGTTGCTATTGCAAAGTGCAGGTATCTCTAGCAGAATTCGAATCCATTTATAATGCCAGATTTTAACAAATATTGAATTGGTTTTCACTCTCATTAGTTGATAATGCTAGTTGATGCTGCTAAAACAACACCAGAAATTCCATCAGTGGTAATAACTCCAGCTCAACAAAGAGACAAGATGTGTGGTAAGAATTTCCTGGAAGTCTCATCTGTGTATGTCTGTCTGTCTGTCTGTATGTCTGTATGTATGTGTTACTGCTGTTTTGATAGTACTGAGGTCTGAAGCCCTTCTCATTTTTTTCCTGAGTTAGGTTTGTTTGTTCATTTGTTTGTTTCCAGATTCATTCTCATGTTTTTGTCTGGGCAAGTCTCTTGGACCTGCTTCCTACCTCTACATCCTGAATAGCTGGAAACATAGGCATCCACTACCACACAAAACCTTATCCTATTCCCTAGCCAGAGAATTAAAGTTGAGCCAGGGAGGCTGGCCTATCAGAGAACAACTAAGGATCAGGGCCAAGGCTCTCCACAAATGGGTCTGATTCTTCTTGAATTCCATGGTGCTGAGGGTTTTCACTAGGTCATGATGTATGTCAGGCTAATCAGATGCCTCTGACCTAGGGAAATCTGGACTTTAATGTTGGAGTGTGTTGTGGCAAATATTCAGAAGATCTGACATAAAGAATTAAGATTTTTTTTGAAGTACTGTGATTTATACTCAGGCTAAGTTTTGTTCTACCAGTTCATCCATGCCCTTAGCACTTTTTAGTTACTTTTTACTTTGTGTCCATCCTGGCCTTGAACTGTGATTTTCCTACCCTCACCACCCAGGTAGCTGGGTAGTACAGTGAACCACTGTAGCTGCTCTTGGGTTAGAGTCTTAATTATCAGGCAGTTTCTATAGGTAGCAAATGATTTGAATGCCTGGTGCTAGTAGTTCATGCCTACAATCCTAGGCTGAAATTTGAGATTCGAATCTAGCCTAGGCAGAAAAGTGCATAAGAACCTTATTTCCAATTAACCAGCAAAATACCAGAAGTAGAGGCGTGGCCTTGAGAAACAAACAAACAAACAAAAAAAGCTACTGGATAGCACTGAATTCAAGTACCAGCACACACACACACACACACACACACACACACACACACAAACACACACACACACAAAATATTCCTTACCTACAGAATAGGAAAGAAACATCAGCTTTAGAATTGTTATGACCACTTAATGAAATTATATACATAAAAGAATTTTGTAAACAGTTGAGGGCTATACAAGGAAGGCTTTTAGTATTGAGTCCTGACTAAGGGAGAGATATTAGGGAGAGTGGTATGATTTTTATAACTAGGAAGTTCCTGTAGCAGCCTAAAGGAATTAGGATTTTCTACAATAAACGTGTGGGGAAATGGTCCCAAAATACACAAGTGAGTGCAAATATATATGTGTGAACTTACAAAGACATTCCATCTGATTAGAGATACAAATGACTGTTGCCAGAATATTCACACAAGTCTCATCTTTTTTTTTTTTTAATAGCAGAATGGAACTCATATATGCTTGACAGAATATCTGAGAAATGTAACTACAATTTAAGATGTTAAAAGAGTTTTCTGCTCAGAAAAGAAAATGGTTGGAGGACACACACTACCTATGTTTAAGATATATTATAAAGGTACAATAATAAAATCAGTGTGGTATTAAAGTCAAATAGACATATAGCTAGATGCCCCACCACAGATGAATGGATCCAAAAATTGTGGTATCTATACACAATGGAATATTATGCAGCCATTAGAAATGACAAAATAATGGCATTTGCAGGGAAATGGATGGAGCTAGAAGGAATCATGTTGAGCGAGGTAAGCCAAGAACGAAGAGACAAACAGTACATGGTCTCCCTGATAAGTGGATGATGAATCCAAAATGTTAGGTGATATGACAAAACTAACAGGACTTAAGAAACAAAGAACTCCCACTCATCTGGTTGAACCACTACTAAATATCCCCATGCTGCTGATCACATATATGGTATATAACATATGAGCACCGTTATATATTACAGACTGTGATAGACAATTTGCTCCAGGAAAGTTAGAATGAACTTGTGACTTTAAATGAGCATCATTATTCCACAATACTGTGAATTTCTGGAAATTAAGTAATCACTTAATCACAATCAAAAAAAAAAAAAAAGAACCTTGGGGAAGGGAGGGAGGGAGGGGATGGTAGGGGGAAAACAATGGAGGGGGTAACAATGTTCAAGAGGAAGTGGAAGTGTACTCATTACCTCACTCATGTAACTGTAACCCTCTGTATAGTATCTTTACAATAAAAAAAAAAAAAGACATATAGGTCAATGGATCAGACTAGTGAGTTCAGAAATAGACCCATATGTATGGTTAATTGATTTTTATAAAAAGATGAACTTGAGTAATTTAGTAGGAGGGTAATGTTTCCAACAAATGTTGCTGGCACATCTGAACTCATATACAAAAATTCAAAACAAAATCATAAAGGCTCCAAGCTCCTCAAAACCTTGTCTTATAACATTGTATCATATGCGAAACTTAAATTGGATCCCAGACTTAAGTGTAAAACTTAAACCCACAAAACCTCTAGAAGAAAATGAAGGAGTAAATACAGGTAATCTTACCTAAGACAAAGGCTTTTTCAGATACAACACTCAAGGCATGATCCTTAAAAGAAAAAAGCAAAGAAAAGGAAAGGAAAAACTTGACTTTGTTCGTCAATTCATAAACCGAACTTCATCAAGCTAAGAAATTTTGCTGTTTGGAAGACACCGTTCAGAAATGAATGAAAGCAAGTTAAGTCAGAAGGGGTACATTGGGGAAATACCAGTTAAAGAATACAAATTTCAGTGAGATAGGAGGAAAAGACCTAGAGTACAATGTAGGCATTCTAGTTCAGAACAATGCATTGTTTTCTTGAAAGCTGCTAATGGAGTCGATTGTAAGTGTCCTTATTAACCTTGACCCACGCACACCAGGACCCAAGGTTAGGACTGGGCTGTGAAATGTTTGCCAGCCTGTTGAGGTGGCTCTTCTGAAGGCCTGAGCCCTGATTAGGAGCCACAACTGTGCAAACGCTTGGCATTCTGGGTAAACAGGTATCTGTTACCCCTCCCAAATATATGCCACTGGTTGGGCAGGTTTGAACTACAAAAGCCTTCAAAGTGCTAAGAAATTAGAACTGATAACAAGTAATATTATAAATCGTCTCTGACATTTATTGTACATTTATAACTGTATTTTACACACATTATTTTATTTCATCTTTGCGTTTTCCCCCCTCTGAGGTAGATATGATCATTTTTAATGTACTTCTTATACATAAAGAAAACCAGTCACAGAGAAGTTAAGTTTTCCCAAAAGTCACCGCTGGTATGTGGCACAGCCAATAATTTGAGCCTTGGCTCTGAATCTTGTTGTCTTGGGAAGGGAAAATAAGAAAGCCAATTTTTGTTGCTGTTCTTGTTTAAAAATTCCTTTAAAGTGTTCTTGGAGGAGCCTGAGAAGCCAGTGCAGCCAAGTCTAATGGCTCCCAGCCCTTATTATTAATGTCATATAGATACATACATATACTTCAATTGAAAGCAACTCCCTGGCCCTCCTCCTCTTTGTTACTGCTCATCTCCGCCATGCACCAGCCAAATGGTGCACCAGGCTGTGTCAGTAGCGCTTGCATAATAACTTAAGATCACACAACCCCTCTATTTATCAAGCAACAATATTACTAAAAATAACTTCTCTCCCATCAAGAGATGGGGGGGGCGAACCAGTCAATATGTTTGGGTAAGTACAATAAAGAGCAAGCAAGGAAGGCTTTAAGTCACAGGCTTTGGAGCATCTTGAATAAACCAGGGCCCATAGGCCATCAGGCAGGAGGTTTCAGAGCTTAGATTCGAGGCCAAGAGTGATAGGCGGAACAGCTGTAAACAGAGTTCAGCTCTAAGTCACTGGTATATGATGCTTTGCAGCAGAGGCTTGAAACGGAGTGGCGGAGCGAGGTGGGTGTCATTATAGAGAAAGAGTGCGGCGGGCATCCCGCTCAAACCCACGCCACCCTTACCTCCTTCTTACTTATGCCTTTCTGTGTTTCCAGTGGAGACTGGGTGCTTCTTACAGCCATCCCAACAAGGTTAGCATCCAGGGGTACAGGCGATAGGCCTTCACGTATGTGTCTAGATGGTCAGGAATGGCAGCCAAGGACAAAACAGCTGTTTGGTTTGTTGCTGTTGTTGTTTTTTTAGAAAGAACTTCCCTTCTCATCCTCCAAGTTTGCAAAACTCCTGAAACTACTGTGCAGCTTCTGTGCAGGCGTCTCTGAGACGACGCAGAGCGGTGCGGAGCAGCGCACGCGGCCTGCAGACTGCTTCTGCCTCTCCCAGGTACGGCTTCAATGATTTTTATCTCAGCTTGGAACACAAAGTATGTTCTGATACTAATACTGATAAAAGCATAAAGGCTGGCGCCATCTGCCATGGCAACTATCAAGATGGCAGATGCTTTTCATCAGCTTTATCTGAACTTTGCATTAATGGGAATTCAGAGACTGTGGGTGCATTTTCAAAAAAAAAAAAGGACATTAAAATGATAGCACTCCTCAGAATAGAACCAATTCATCAAATATCAACAGATTCACATTGCCTTTATCTCTACTGTAAGGAAAATAAAATGGGAAACAAGTCTTGTTCTGCTTTTGTAGTTGTTTTTGTTTTCCTGTATGGGCCACTCCAATTGTCCTGTGGCTTTGTCTAGGCCCTGGGGACTTCTCTTTAGTGGGAGTTGTCACCTTCAAGCAGTCCTGACACTGCTGTAGCAAATAGGATTTAAATGTGCAGTCTCTGAGGACAGGGCAATCAACAAGGTAGTGTGCAAGTGTGCAGAGCCCACGGCAGGTAATAACAGGCACATTTTTCAATGTTAACAAAACAAAGAAATCATGTTCTTAGAGAATTGCTTAGAAATGGAATACATACGTACATGCACACATATGTTTCTAAGTTTATAGCACGTACATCTCTCATTATGCATTAGATATTGTAGAACATGACCTTTCCCTATGCAGAAAGGTTGCTAAGTACATTAGCCCACAGACTTAGCTGTGTTTGCTAGGAAAGCGTATAGAATATATGAGTGATGACTATAATATGGGCAGGAAGAGAATGCTTCTCTGCTTCTTGGCTTTTCTATATATTATTCTCAGAAGATATTTTCCTTCCTGTTTGATTTGTATATTAAATGATATATAGTTTATATAGAGAGAAATATGCAGATATAGTGTCAGTACCAGGGTTTGAATTCAGGGTCTTTTGCTTGTTGTGCTGGTGCTCTACCACTTGAACCATGCCTCCAGCTGTGCTTTTTGTTGGTTATTTTGGAGATGAAGTCTCACAGACTTTTCTGCTCAGGCTAACCTTGAACTGAGATTCTTTTAGACCTCAGCCTCCACAGTAGCTAGGATTACAAGTGTAGGCCATTTTTTTAAAGCAATTATTAACGTTTTCCTGACAAATGGAGCATTTTGAGGCTGCCAATTTTTAAATTATTTGTGTATTTTTATTTCTATGTTTTCTGGTATATATAGATATAGATATAGATATAGATAGATACATATAGAGAGAAGAGTAATGAAAAAATAGGAACCTGTAAATTAGAACAGAACACATGAGGTACAAATATGAACTTTTAAGTTAAAAATCTATTACATGATGCAGGGCAACAACATCAAATACAGTGAAAACAAGGGTTTTACCATGGGGGAGGAACATACAAAGAAGCAAAAACATTACATGGTACCTTATAAATACGTTAGAAACAATAACAAGAAAGAAAAAAAAACACTTGTGTCCCTATCTTGGGGTTCATTTTGCTTAACATCATCTGATCTGGTCATATGTACATAGCTTTTGACATTTTCTGCTTGTTCCAGACATAATCTATTTATTGCAAAAAAGGGAAACCATGGGACCTATGTTTCTTTGAGTCTGACTTACTTATAATTTTTTCCAAGTCTTTCCATTTCTTAAAAAATGGGGCAATGTCATTCTTTCTGATGGAGGCATTGAATTCCATTGTATGTCATGCCTTACATCTTATATATATACTTCTCTAATTTGGGGAGGGGAAGGGAAAAAAAATGCTTAAGTAGGGATACAGGTTGACCCATTGTAACAATGAGATGTACAAGACACTATGTTGCAAAACAAACTTTAAAATTTGGCAGAGGTGGGGTGGAGGGTAGTTGTGGAGGTGGGAGGGAAGGGATGGTAGGGGAAAAACAAAGGAGGAGGCAACAATGCTTGATAGGAAATGTACTCATTACCTTGCTCATGTAACTGTAACCCCTCTGTATAGTATTTTTACAATGAAAAATGTATTAAAATGTATTAAAAAATCTTCACAACTGTTTGGATATAGTCCTTGGGAAATAACTTTGTTTTACCCTGAAAAGGAAGGAAAAAATCAGATCCAGGGAAATGCAATTCGCTGGGAGAGCAGCTTGTGGAAGGATCATGTGCTGTCTATGAAATAGAACAGGTGGCTGCAAAAGAGACTGGGTCTTCAGAAGAGACTGTAGACTGTCCTGCCCTGACTAACTTCAGCCCTTCACACAAAGAGCTCCTCCTCCTGATCATGGCCACAGTGATGGCAGACCTCACCCAACTTGATTACAGGGAGATTGCTCTCCTGTCATTTCTTTCAAACAAAGATTTGTTCTAAGTATATTTTCAATTATTTTTCTATTTAAAATGGGAAGAAGGAAGAAAGGAAGGAAGGAAGGAAGGAAGGAAGGAAGGAAGGGAGGAAGGAAGGAAGGAAGGAAGGAAGGAAGGAAGGAGGGAGGGAGGGAGGGAGGGAGGGAGGGAGGGAGGGAGGGAGGGAGGGGAAGGAGGAAGGAGGAAGGAAGGAAGGAAGGAAGGAAGGAAGGAAGGAAGGAAGGAAGGAAGGAAGGAAGGAAGGAAGGAAGGAAGAAAGAAAGGAAGGAAAACCTAAGGGTAATTATCTGTGGCTCATGGAGATGCCATGAACAGTTTTGCTTTAATTTTCACCAATTCACTTGTCTACTTTCCAAACAAAAAGACAGGTGGGCTATATGTTTAAAACAAACAAAGTATCATATTTCAAACACCGCCATCCTCTCTTTTAATAATTTATAACTTCCCTTGGGCTGAAAAGTTACCCTCAGCTCTCTCCAGAAAGTCTCAAGTTGAAGCATTATATTAAGGGAGCAAATGTCCAAACACCCTATTATTCATAAGGAAAAACCAGTTTTTAGTGGATCTTTCTATTATAATAAATGAATAAATAACCATTTAGTTCTAACAACCCAATTAAGTACTAAATAAACAATTTTGCGTGTATAAAAGGAACCACAACAATAAAAAGGTAATGTCATGTAAGCGAAAATGCTATTAGAGCTTTGAACAGGTCTCCAGGAGTAGGCCAGAAATGCAAATCTTACCAGGAAGCAAGACCAAGGGAGCAGGTGGGAAGGAGGGAACAAAGGAAGCACCAGTGACAAGAAAGGGTGTTCAGAGCACAGAGCACCTGGCACTCCAGTTTCTAGTCCCAGCTTTGATAGTGGCTGTGTGCTCCGTACTTGTTCTGATTCATACAATATCTTTGCAAGTCAGTGTTACATTTGAGACTTTTAAAATAACATATTAAAAAATAATAACACCATGAGGGCCACCAGAAAGCTGCTAGGGTTTTATGCTACCAGGTAAGGCCCTCCAAAGATAGTCATACTTACAGTCTTTGCTATTCACCAATATTTTTTAAAAGACAGGAAATGTTAGCTCTCTACAATAAGAGGACACAATATTGGCAACAAAATCAGTTCTTTCATTTGGAGTTTAGTTTGAGAAACCATCATGGCATTACCCTTACACATTATATTATCTCACCACACGGATAACCAGTGAAAATTTTGTCACAGGCTGGATCTATCCGCACGTGGACATTTTAGAACCACTAGAAGTGATCTTCCCTTACAGTATTAACATTAAAATAAGAGGGGTTACAATTACATGGGCAGGGTAATGAGTACATTTCTTATCAAGCATTGTTGCCTCCTCCTTCCCATTCCTTTCAATCTCCCTCTGACCCCCCCACCACCGCGCCCTGCGCTAAAGTTGTAAAGTTCGATTTTTGACATAAAAGACTAAATTTTTTTAAGGAGGGGAGTAGTAGGATTTGTACCCAGTTTTACACTTGCTCAGCTTGCTTGCTTGGCAGGCCCTCTATCACGTGAGTCATGCCTCTACCCCTGCCTTTTGCTGGTTATTTTAGAGATAGAGTCCAGTGAAGTTTTCTGCCTCAAAGCACAATTCCCCAGATCTTAGTCTCTTGAATAACTAGCAGTAAAGATGTTAGCCACTGATGCCTGGCTGATTCTAACTTGAAACTGAATGCTTTGCTGACTAACTAGATAGCTATGTTATGGTACTTCAAAAAGGCAGCTTGAAGAAACAAAAATATTTTGATTTGAACAATAAGCATATCCCTGAAATTTTAACATAAATTCTTCTTTTGTATACTAAGTCATGCTGCAGTTGCAGAAAGAGAATATTTTACTCAAATGAATAAAATTTGTATTCCCAATTTTTATTCAATTTTTAAATTCACGTGATCTCATTGGAACCTTTGTTTTAAAAAAGGGGGAGGATATATTTGTGAAGTAAATCATTACCTATTTATATATCACTTAGATAAATTTTGTTATTGTACATATTGCAGAAACTTAGGTAAGATTGGCATGAATCATGAAAAATAATCTGATAAAACCACAGAAGTACTGTACACTTATTTACACTAAAATCCCAATTCTATTTTTCACAGGCAGATAACTTTTCCGTAAATCTTTTCAAAGTGATCATAGGAATCAGTAATAACTGAAACAATAGCTAAGTACATTGCATGCTAATATGTCCATGTTTTCTATGCAGTATTTCATTTAATCCTAAACATACCTCCATTTCTTTTTAAAAATTTTTTATTAGTATATATTTTTTATTGTAAAGATACTGTACGGAGGGATTTCAGTGACATGAGTAAGGTAATGAGTACATTTCCTAACAAGTATTCTTACCCTCTCCTTTGTTTTTCCCCCATGATACTTTCCATCCCTACCTCCCCACCTCCTCCCTCCCCACCCCGAATTTGTAAAGTTCCTTTTCAACATAGTGTCTTGTACATTTCATTGCTACAATGGGCCAACCTGTATCCTTTTTTCAGCATTTTGTTATTTCCCTTTCCCTCCCTAAATGAGTAAAATGTATAAACAAGATGCAGGACACCAGAATCAAATACAGTGAAAACAGGGGTTATACCATGGGGGAAGAACATACAAAAGAAACAAAAAATATCACATAGTACATTATAAATAAATTAAAAACAACAGCAAGAAAGCTAAAACCACTTGTGTCCTTATCTTGGGATTCATTTCACTTAACATCATCTTACATGGTCACATGTACATAGCTTTTGGCCTTTTCTGCTTGTCCCAGACATATACTAGTTATTGCAAATAAGGGAAACCTTGGGACCTATATTTCTTTGGGCCTGGCTTACTTCACTTAATATAATTTTTTCCAAGTCTTTCCATTTCCTAACAAATGGGGCGATGTCATTCTTTCTGATGGAGGCATAGAATTCCATTCATACCTCCATTTCTGTATGCTCATTCTACAGATGGGGGGTGGAGGCTAGATGGAGATTCTGCATGTTGGTGTTGAATTGAAACCCCTTTGTGCAACTATTTAAAGATAATAAAAAACTAATCTTATTTTGTTTATTTTTTTAAGAAAAAGATTCTACATCTTGAAAGTGGTGGATCCAAATTACAAGCCAAGGGTCCTCACAGCAGAGGAAGTGGGTTCTCTGACCCAGCTGTCCTTCAAATGGGACATGCTATCTGTAACAGCACCCAGCAGGGTGGCAGCATGCGCATCACTGGTGGCATTTATTCCCAGCAGTGATTGCATGAAGGCACCACTACTGTGACTCAGCTTCACAGAGCAGGGAGGACCTCAGAGTCATCATTGGAGAGCCATTCCCTTGGCTTTACCCATGGGTTGAGTTAGGCCAGGGTTTTTTAAGCTTGAATGTACAAAATTCATGTGAGGTGCTTACTGAAAATGCAGGTCTTTGGGTCCCGCCACTAGAATTTTAGATTTGGATTTAAGTGAGTGGAAATGACACATGGCAAGTTGGGGAAACTTGTATTTCATTCTCAGACTACCTTATCCCCATCCCCCCCACACACACACTTTTTTTTTTTTGGTGACATTGAAAAGTGATAGAGTCTATTTCAGCTGAGCCCATTTATTTTAACAAACTTCCTCCAGGTTATTCCAATGTAGATGTTCTTTTGACACCCTAAATTTGATGATGGCTAAGTTTCCCTCCAGCTCATGCTCTTTGAATTTATTCTGATATTTAATGTCTTAAGCTTGTAGCCTCTGTAATGATCATAATATGGATTTGACTACATCATACAAATATAAAGTGTCTATACGCTGTGACAAAGAATAAGAAGATATAGCTCATGTCTCTTTCATTCACTCATTCATCATGTATGCATTACTCAAGATATGCCAATTAGTGAGCTAGGTGCTAAGGATCAAAAGGGAATGAAACATTATTTTTGTCCTCATTGTCTACAGAGAAAGACCTATATTTAAGAATCATGGAATGTCTAGTACGGGTTATAAAAATTATAAAGGGCCAGGAGCTGGTGGCTTACATCTGTAATTCTAGCAACTCAGGAGACTGAGAGCTGAGGATCACAGTTTGAAGCAAGCTGAGGCAGAAAAGTCTGTGAGACTCTTATCTCCAATTAACCACCAGAAACAAAACAAAACAAAACACGGAAGTGGCTCAAAGTAGTAGAGTGCTAGCTTTGAGCAATAAAGCTTAGGGATAGCGCCCAGGCCCTGAGTTCAAGCCCCATGACCAACATAAAAATTATAAAGGTTATAAACAGGGTTTATAAATGTTACATTGTGATCAGGTAATAGGTAGGGGGGAGAGAGACAGAGAGAGAGAATATCATGGATAGATGAGAGAGCAACAGAGACAGAGAGACAAAATTAGAATGTGTTATAGTATCAAAAATTTTTCTCATCTAAGCTACCCATTCAACATAGAGCTCTGTCTTCCATAAAGTCAGAAAGTGGTTCATACAAAGCCTATCATCTGCAATGCTATTTGCCACCACAGAAGAAAACAGAAATGGGAGAAGCAAACAGGAGCTTTCACTAATCATGGAGTTGTCTTGTTTCAGCGCTACATTCCATTCATTGGCCATAAAAGGTCATGTGACACGACATACCTGCACAAAACTAGGAATATAAGGGAGCACATGGAATGATGGGTGAACATTATTTAAGTCTCTGCCATAGTAACCCAGGCTTGCTTAGAGAAATCTCCACTGAATAAGTGACTTTTAAGCTGAAACTTAAAGGTCAGGGGAAGGGGAAGACTAACAAAAGGGGCACAATGAAGGTGTGAGAGAAATAAATGTCCAAGGTAGAGAAAAGCATATGTGTTAAGTCATAGAACACAAGAGGAATTGAAAGCAAATAATATAGCTAGAAAGTAGAAGTTAAAACAAAGGTTATATTGGTGTGTATGTTGCTGCTCTATCCTAAGAAAGACAGGACGTTATTAGAAAGGTTTTTAATTTGAAATTCACCCATGTTAATAATAATTTGGATAATCAAATCATACATTATTTCCTAGTGACCTCTTAGTTAGTGTAACTATAAATGTCATGTATTTTTAAAATCAGATTAGCGAGAGGTCATTCTGAGATGTTCCTAGAAGTAAATATTGACTCCTTGTTCATAATTTCCTAGTAGAATCGACTAAGTGCTTGCTAACTTGTTCATTACAAAGTACCAATCCCTAAAATAGTGTGATTTATGTTTTTCATTTTGGCTTCCTACTAGAATTCTAGGAGAAGCCTTTTATAATCTCAACATCACTTGAGAGCAGAACTACAAGGACTGGAACCCGGTTAGCCATCAACAGTTTCAATAATCCCCTTCCCTGGGAAGTCCAAAGGTATAGCCCAGGCTGAGGAACAGGCACTCAAGAATGATTGTCACTAGGACCCGGAAGGAGGCGCACGGGAGAAGACCCCAAGGACGTGGTGGAGCTGCCTCTCACCCAGACTTGGCCAAGCCTTTCATCCTTAGGAGGAGAGTCCTTCCTGTGAGAAAAGTACAGAGGAACATTGATTTTAAAGGGACTGCACTTCCTACCTCAAATGCAATAGAAAGGTTGAGAGTGACACGCTAGAGTGATAAGCAATAGGAGTAGAAAAGAAATACAGCCATTGTTAACTGATAGTGATTAACTAGTTGTCAACACCATTGCACTCAGACCAACACTGCTGGATAGAACTTGCTATATGATAAAAATGTCCTAAAATCTCTGCCATCCAACATGGTTATTCCTGACACATGGCAGCTGGGCACATGAAATGTTGACTTGGAATTATATGAACGTGTCTAGAAGCCAGTGGTCTGGAGCTCTCATCTAACGTGATTATTCTCATTACATCTGACAATTACCACAATTCAATTCATAGAATGTTTACAACTGCTACATACAGGATCTGTGTGTGTGTGTGTGTGTGTGTGTGTGTGTGTGTGTGTGTGTGTGTGTGTGTGTGTGTGTGTGTGTGTGTGTGTATTGGAGCTTGAACTCAGAGCTTGAGGGCTGTCCCTTAGCTTTTTTACTCAAGGCAGGTATTCTACCATTTGAGTCAGACCTCTACTTCCAGCTTTTTGCTGGTTCTTTGGAGATAAGAGCCTCACAAACTTTTCTCCCAGGCTGTCTTCAAAATGTTCTGGGCCTCCTAAGTAACTAAGATTACAAGGGTGAACAGCCAGCACTGGGGGTAGATCCATAATTTTCTATAAAGTGTTTCCTCTTTCAATCTAAGTGTAAGTAGGTACTTTGGATGGTCTGTTCCTAATGTTAGCCAGCAACTCCTGCCTACTTCACAGAGATCTGTTAGTGAGCCACCTGGAGTTTTGAGGTTATCTGGTGCAATATCACAAACTTACATGCCTAGTGTAGCCAAGCAGGTAAGATGAGTGAGTGAAGCACATCATTCATATATTCAACCCAAGTACTGTTTCCTTCTGCAAAGTTTCTCTGATAGTTTCATTGAAACATTATGTTTCTCTACCTATTCTTTTCCCATCTCTTCTTGTATTCTAATATTGTCTCGTGTAGCTTCATACTGAGGGCCCCTGACATGGGAATGGAAAGTATGTAGGTGAGGTCCAAAGATAGTTGAATAGAGTTTGAAGTCTGGAATAGACTTTGGGGTTCAGAACATCCACCTAACTCATCATGTTCCAATTTTCTGATCCACAAAATGGCAATATCTTCCTGTCATCTAAGGTCATGAGACTCCCTAGTGCCAGTTCCAGAGCTAGGACCTCTAGTGCCTCTTTGAATTTCCTTTCCATGAAGCCCTTACCAGGGCTCACTGCAGTGTCTCCATCAAATCAGATCTATGGGTGTGCTCTGCAACTCTAAATCCCACACCAGCATTAATTGCTATTATTACTACGTAGCTAAAATATCACATGCACAGTTTCTAAGTAAAATAAAATATAATTTCAGAATATTTATAACTTGGATGTCCCAAACTCTGCCAGCTTGTAACTACCATATAAATATCCCACATCCGTTAGAAATTATTTTTAGGTGCTAATAACAGAAACTAGATATAACATGGCTTCAACAAGAAAGCAGATTATCTTTTGCTTTTGAAAATTAAATCCAGAGTTACACTGTCCAGGAGTACTATGGAGTCCACCATCATGTTGTTAATTTGGTCCCCAACTGAATAATTAGCCCGAAAGAAAATTTGGATATTTTTTTTCCTATCTTAAAATGAAAAAAAATTATTTGGGATTTTTAGACATTTCTAACTTTTAAAATGTTCATAAGATACTGTCTCTGCCTGGCATGCTATTCTGGGAACATTTGCTTTCTGGACACCTCCCTACATAATGGCGCCTAAAAGTAACAAAGAAAGACCATACCATGTCCACGGACAATTTAACCAGCATCCAGCTATTTATACATCAGGCCATACCACAGCACATGCAGCTTATAGTGTCTTCCTGGTGACCTGATGATAGGGTTCTAGAAATGGAGATACAGGATCATTGGCAAAATGACCCTTGAGAGGTTGGAACCATGTTTCTTCTCAACAGGAAAGAGCTTTCTATCACCTTGAAAGAATCAGAGTTGAAAATATTGTGCTTTATTTTTTCCCAAAGGTATGGATTAATGGGGAGAGGATGTATAAATGACATTGAAATGTCTTCACCTGCACCCTTTGAATTCTGAGTGGGCAGCCAGGCGATGCAGTTCAGTGAGAGTAGCCACATTGTATGTCAGACCAGGCCACAGCGGCTCCATCTGGGTAGCTGTAAACTCAACCCCATAAATGGTCATTGTAGCATCACACAAAACATCATTAAAATTGAAAGAAAGAATTGTCAAAGGAGAACAAAAAGGATAAAAAGGAAGACTGGAATAATGTAGTTCTTAAAGATCCTGTCTAGATCATTCTGCTATCCTTGTCCCTCAACACTCTCTCTCTATTTCTCTCTTTCTCTCTCTCTCTCTCTCTCTCTCTCTCTCTCTCTCTCTCTCTCTCTCTCTCTCTCTCTCTCTCTCTCTCTCTCTCTCTCTCTCTCTCTCTCTCTCTCTCTCTCTCTCTCTCTCCCTACCCAGGAGTTACTGGATAAACCATTAAGTTGTTCCTATCCAGTTATTTTTAGTACTTGCATATTTGCTATGAAAAGCAACAATTTACTAGCAGACTTATTACAAGTCATTAGAGTTCATCTGATTTTGGAAATCAGTTGGCAGAGGTGACTGCAGTTGACAAAATAGCTCCTCATTCACACTCCCTTGGCACTTCTGGGATTAATATGCATACCTAAAATGAATCTGTTTCCAACACGGAAATCGTTGTGTTTTTAAAAAAATTTTCTTGATTTGTGGGGTTTTATTTAATTTTTTCTTTTTGTGCCTATGCTGGGGCTATAATTTAGGGCCTGGGCACTGTCCCTAGACTTTTGTTCTCAAGGTTAGCACTCTGTCACTTGAGTTATAACTCCACTTCTGGCTTTTGGGTGGTTAATTGGAGAGAAGAGTCTCATGGGCTTTCCTGCCTAAGCTGGCTTAGAACTGCAGTCCTTAGATCTCAGCCTCCTGAGTAGCTAGGCATGAGCCACCAGTGCCCAGCCTGTAGATGGTTTTAAACAAATGTTTGTACCTTAACATTATTGCATAAATATACTTGAGAGATGTATAGGGTTCATACAATTGAATGGCATTATTTAAACAAACATTTTTAGGAAATACTGAATTTTGGTAGTTTAAAGGGATAGATAAATGAGTTTTGAAAGACATCAGGAAGATGCTTAAAAATGTATTTGAGAATAATGAAGAAATAGGTGGAGTGTCAGATCTAGCAGAGGTAGGTGGGTGACAAGAAGGCAGAGAACTTAGCATAAGATCATTTCAAACAGGAAGTCTAGTTCAAGTTGCTGGAAGCTTTCAAATCCAACACAGAGGATTTGTTTGATTAGATTCTTAAGAGTCAATCACTGGAGGATTAAGAGTCACAATTTCAATGCTAGACTTGGGAAATTAGTTTGGTGGCTTCAGGAGCAAAGACTCAGAATAGACAGAGAGAGTGTATTGAAAATGGCAGAGAAGAACATTGTAGTTATACAAAGAACACACCCAGCAACTGGGTGCAGCAGAGACACCAGGAAGAACTGGAAGATTCAAGGAGGTGAGAAAAGGGCACAGGAAATGTCATTGCAGTTCACAGAATGTGTCCTTTGGGAACACTCTTCAATGGCACTTACACAGCAATGGCCTCCATTGCTTTCTTGAATCCAAAGAAGTTCAGCAATTTACCTCCTCGTCTTGTCCTGAGTTGTTTGAATGTCTTACAAATAGTTTTTGAGCCTATGTCTATCTGCAGTAGACAGGATTTTTTTTAAGGTAAGCAGTTTTCTTTTGCAGGTGACTATTTGTAACCAAAACTGGTAGAAAGTCTCTGAGGATACCTCTGGAGCTTAGGGTTTAATGTGTCATTAGATAATAAAGCGTGGGAAGGAAAAGCAATCGGGGAAAATTCCAGCACTGAAGGGTAGGAAACCAAACTGTAGAGACACTTGAAAAAGCAGGTCAACAATTACTGCATCACAATGCAGGGGGCTGGAGGAGAGTCTCCACTTGGAATGCAGAGAGCAGTCTTCTAAGACGGATCGCATTAATATGAAAAGAATATTATTGAAATCAGGAAGGTACAACAGAGGGCAACCAGAATGACACAAGGACTCAAAGACCTTAATTATTTACAAAGGTTGGAAAGAGTTACTCTACTTCTCTCCTTAAAAAAAAAGAAAAAGAAAATGTAAAAAGAATTCACTACTATTCCTCATGTAGCAGAATAGAGGAAGATTTGCAAAATCCAAATGTCAAAGAAAGAGAAAAAGAAAGGCCAGGCCCTTAAGCTCAAATCAAACTCAATATTCAATAAGCTTCACTGAGATTTCTTCAGAAAGACAAGGATACATTTACAGTGCAAACTACTATGCAGGTTCAGATTGCTAGTAGATGAGTAGTGCACAGTTATACATGTATAGTCATACATATGTTATATATTTTAAGGAGATGAACATCACAAAAGAAAATAATTAGGGGGCAGCACAAATGCAGACTCAACTGCAGTTACAGAGACTTACTGTTGTAAAATTTCCCATGTTCCTTCATTCCTCTAGGTAATATTTCATGTTTTAAGTGAGTGTCCATTAATGATACAGACTAAACATTCAAACAACTTAGAACCATAAACAGTCAAAATACCACCTAAGTAACTGTAACCCCTCTGTACAGTATTTTCACAATAAAAATTTTATTAAAAAATACCACCTAAAATCATGATACTGACTACTCAGATAAGATACAGGTTTTCTGAAGAATAGGCATTCAAAGAGGTATTGAAAACCTATTTCTATGCCCCCTGGCCCCGGGGCCATCAGATACCAATCTCACAATAAACTCAGGTTTCTTTCTTTCTTTCTTTTTTCTTTCTTTTTTCTTTCTTTCTTTCTTTCTTTCTTTCTTTCTTTCTTTCTTCCTTCCTTCCTTCCTTCCTTCCTTTCTTTCCTTCCTTCTTTCCTTCCTTCCTTCCTTCCTTCTTTTCTTCTTTCCTTCCTTCCTTCCTTCCTTCCCTCCTTCCTTCTTTCCTTCTTTCTTCCTTCCTTCCTTCCCTTCCTTCCTTTCCTTCCTTCCTTCCTTCCTTCTTTCTTTCCTTTCTTTCTTTCCTTTCTTTCTTTCTTTCTTTCTTTCTTTCTTTCTTTCTTTCTTTCTTTCTTTCTTTCTTTCTTTCTTTCTTTCTTTCTTTCTTTCGTGGTAATGAGGACTGAACTCAGGGCCCATGCTTTCTAGGTATAGGTAGGTACTCTACCACTAGAGCCACTACACCAGCCCTGAACTTTAATAATTTTAAACTGTATGTTTGCCATCATATTAGTATCTATTCAATGTTTACCATACACTTGGCAATCTGTTTTATAACATAATACACAACAGATACCTAAAACCTAGACCCTGTGACTAAAAAGAGACGTGTGTACATGGGGTGTAGGCAAATGTGTGCATAGTACTCAGTGCTGTGCCAGGCATTAAACAGGTATTCAACACATCAATGACACTATCAAAGATCATTTATGGAACATCAACAAAAGCTTTGAGGCTACATTTTCTCAATCTTCTTGAAAACATATAGAGAAGATAGCATGATCCCCCACAGTATGCCAGAGGTTAAGTATGTCTCTGGACAGCATGCAGCAGAGATAGGACACAAGCCTACGTGCATATTCTTCTCCCTACATTAGTAGGTGCTATCTCATCTAATTGGAAAAACAAGTGTCCGCGCATGAGAAAAAATAGTGGGACAAAATGCAGAATAGTGCAAAATAAGAGGGGTAAGACCAGATCTCATCTATCAGAGAGCTTCAAAATGGATGAAGACTGGGGTGGTCAGGAATTTTGTAGGAATGGGACTGTAACTGGGTTTTGGAGGACGAGAAGAACCAGCTGTGTGGTTATAACATAGAGCAGGCTGGTAGAAAGAGATCTGGTGGCATCACGATGTACAGGTACGTTTTGTCAAGCATCCTTCTCTATCATTGTCCTGGAGTGACAGCTGACTGTGGCTGAGGTTCCTTGATACAGCAGCCACTGGGCCTCGGCACTTTCCCAAACCAGAGGTTAGCAAGAGACTTCACTTACATCTCATTATAGTTGCAGTTTCTTGCACATACATCCCTTCAAATCATCATCTTGGCTATACAAGGACAGCTTCTGAAACCACTCCCTGTAACACAGTTCTTGAAAATGCACTTGCATTTCTTGGGAACCTCCATAATTGTCTGTCTGTCTGTCTGTCTTTATCTCCTTAGCATAACCATGAAACCCTGTCCGTTAAAGTGGCTTAGACTGAGGATTTAAGACACTGCTTAGTTAAGCTGTCCTCTTTCCCTAGTTTCTTTTAAGGGTGTACTATTAGTTTATAATCACTTCTGGAGGCATTGGGATTCGAACACAGAACCTTATGTTTGCTAAGCAGGTAGACTACTTGAACCACTCCTCTAGCTCTATTATCATGTCTGGGTGATGGTCCCAAAAGCACTGGGGAGAGTCTGGATTAGAACTGAAGATAAACTGGCATGCATATGACCACCGTGATTAACCCTGTGTAATGGGACGCTCCCTTTAGGTTTTGGAGGGGAAATTGATATAACTCACAGTTAGCAAAGTTCTGTAATACTCCTTACTTCTATAAGATTTCAGCATTCCCACATTAAAGAAGAAGTGATAGTTTCCAAAATAATACCAGTACTTTGTGGTATAAACCTAGGTCATCCAAGATGAGAGGGCTTGAAGGGTGGCTGGTTCCAACTGAGATGGGCTATGTAATCGTAAGACAGGCACCACATTAAAGGTAAGATCCATGCAAAATGGGTCATATGAGAAGCGCATGTAAATCATTCCATTACTATCTTATATAGGTTATGTGTTGATCAACTTTTGGAGGTATTGGGTTAACCACAATATATTATTAGTGTTAAGTTTTTGCAGGAGGATTGTGGTCCAAGATTGGCTGGGCAAGAAGTGCAAAGTCCTATCTGAAAAATTCTGAAAAGATTGGGGGGGGGGAGGATGGGAAGGGATGGGAAGGGGAAACAAAGGAGGAGGCTACAATGCTTGATAAGACATGTACTCATTATCTTGCCCATGTAATTGTAACCCCTCTGTACAGTATTTTCACAATAAAAAAAAGAGAAAAAAAATTCTGAAAAAGCAGAAAGGGCTGAGAATGTGGCTCAAATGAAGAGCATCTGTCTAGCAAGCATTAGGTCCTGAGTTCAAACCTCAGTACAATCATGTTTTGTAATAGTAGGATTAGGATTTTAACAGATGAATTAAATGGTGAAGACAGTAAGGATTCAACCAATTAGATGTCAACATGGTATTAAAAGGAAAGTGATTGAAATTATTTGCTCAAACTTGTTATGTTCCAAAATGCTTTTTAGGGGCTGGGAAGGTGGCTCAGTGTAGAGCGCTTGCCTTGCATGCATGAGGCCCTGGGTTCGATTCCCCAGCACCACATAAGCAAAAGAAAAAAAGCCGGAACTGGTGCTGTAGCTCAAGTGGTAGAGCACTAGCCTTGAGCTGAAGAGCTGAGGGACAGCACCCAGGCCCAGAGTTCAGGCCCCATGACTGACAAAAAAAAAAAAAATGCTTTTTAATGTGTTTAAATGAAGACCTAAGGTAAGAGTTTAAAAAGGAACAATAGTTCTCATTAGGCTTAACAAAATCAGACGGAGGAAGACCAAAAGTGAAGGCAAGATAGTCCCAGAAATTAAAACAAGAGCAGATTAGAAATCAGAGTTTAAAAAAAAAAAAAAGAAGAAGAAGAAGAAGGAAAGTTTCCAATGATGAATTCTATGTGGCAAGAAATGCAGGGAAATGGCAGGAACAGGGAGTCACCTGACATTTCTCCTGAGGTGTCTGCTCTGCTAGGAGCTGTGAGGATGCCTTTTTATGACCAGCAAAACTACAGGAAATGCACAACGGCTCATTGTAAGTGGCTGTATTGAAAAAAACAAACCAAAAGGGGCCATGTGGGAGACAGTTAAAACACGCACCTCAGAGGCAGGATGGGAAGTAAATCAGGAGTCCCGCGGATAAAGGGTGTTGAAGAAGAACCTGGCACTCCACAGCTGTTGGCCTGCAGCTTGCAAGAAGAGTGAGCTCAGACTCTATGATGTGCGATGAGAATTTGGACTGGTTTATTTAAATATACACAGAGTGCAAGGACACAATGCTAGATATTTGGGCATCCTCTGCTCTCTGGGTTTTAAGTCTTGTCTGAAGAATATATAAACTTTGACAAGGTATGTATCATCTCATACCTGTCTATAAACCTTATCTTATTTTTAAAACAAACTCTTACTTGATTTTCAGTAAGAGAGAAGAAAGAAAAGTGAAACACATGATTACAGTGCACCACTTAGCATTTTCATTTTGTGGGTGAGAAAACTGAGGGGCACAGAAGGCTTCCATCATGTGGGAGCTAAGACACTAGACATTCTATGCTCTTTCAGACCCCACACAGCCATCCCCTACTTCTGCCCCAAACAATAAGCCAAACACAAACATATACACACCTTTGCTTGTGTAGACTAGAGTCCCAAATGCTTATCTTTATGCCAGAATCTCTCACAAACTACTGTTTCTCCTACTGGTTTATTCTACTATCCAATTCTGAACAGTAAGGATAGAGTAAGAAAATAACATGCCAGGAAATTGTTCTGGAACCCCAAGTCAAATTGAAAAATACCTTTTTAAAAGACCAGGAACCTGGGTCTTGCCTGGATTCTACTAGATCTATGATTTAAACCGGGTGAGCATCTGAGCACCTCAAATCTATACTTTCATCTGCTGGTTAATACCAGAGCAAAGATTTGAGGATGGAAGACTGGTTCAAAATGCGTCAAGAAAGCAAAACTTTTCCTTGCTCTACAGCATGAAAGCATATGCTAGAGTGTAGAAGTGACCAATGAAAAGTTTAGCATTCAGTGACAGAAAAAACGTTTTAGTAATATAGCATGTTTTTAATTTTCCTTTTTTAATGCTTTTTACATTTTTCTATATACTATTCTCCCTCCAATATGAACTACTCATAATGTACTCCCTGATCCAAGAAAGAAGGATAAAAATCATGTGAAACCCAAGGCTATCTACAAATTCAACGCAATACCTATCAAAATTCCAACTTCATTCTTCAAGGAAATAGAAGAGGCAATCCAAAAATTCATATGGAACAATAAAAGACCCCGAATAGCAAAAACGCTCCTCAATGGAAAGAACACTGCTGGAGGAATATCAATACCAAATTTCAAACTCTACTATAAAGCCATAGTAATCAAAACAGCTTAGTATTGGCATAAGAACAGACCTCAGGACCAATGGAATAGAATTGAAAACCCAGAAATGAACCTACAGACCTATAGCCATCTAATCTTCGATAAGGGAGCTAAAACAATAGAATGGAACAAAGACAGCCTCTTCAGTAAATGCTGCTGGCAAAATTGGTTAACTACATGTAGAAAACTTAAGCTAGATCCTTATATATCACCCTGCACCAGAATCAACTACAAATGGATCAAAGACCTTGAAGTCAAAGCAGACACTCTGAAAACATTACAAGATGGAATAGGAGAAACCCTAGGTCTCCTTGGCTCAGGCCGAAATTTTCTGAATAGAGACCCGGAAACACAACAAATCAAAGAAAGGTTGGACAAATGGGATTGCATAAAGTTGCAGAGCTTCTGCAGGGCAAATGACTAGCTAGCAAGATCAATAGAAAGCCCACGGATTGGGAGAAGATCTTTACTAGCCATACAACGGACAAGGGTCTCATATCTAAAATATACTTGGAACTCAAAAAATTAAACCCCCCAACAACAAATCCTCAAAGAAACAACTGCCCAATAAATAAGTGGGCTAAAGGCTTAAAGAGAAACTTCTCTGAAGAAGAAAGAAGGATGGCCAATAGACACATGAAGAAATGTTCAACATCCCTAGCCATAAAAGAAATGCAAATCAAAACAACATTGAGATATCACCTCACCCCAGTTAGAACGGCAAAAATCAAGAACTCTAACAGCAGATGCTGGAGGGATTGTGGACAGAAAGGAACCTTACTTCATTGTTGGTGGGAATGTAAACTTGTTCAACCACTTTGGAAAGCAGTATGGAGGTTCCTCAGAAGACTTCACATAGAACTCCCCTATGACCCAGCAATCCCACTTTTGGGAATTTACCCAAATGTTTACAAACAAGAACACACTAAAGCTACCAGCACAACTATGTTTATTGCAGCATTATTTACCATAGCTAAGATATGGAACCAACCCAGATGCCCCTCAGTAGATGAATGGATCAAGAAAATGTGGTATATATACACAATGGAATTCTATGCCTCCATCAGAAAGAATGACATTGCCCCATTTGTTAGGACATGGAAAAACTTGGAAAAAATTATATTAAGTGAAGTAAGCCAGGCCCAAAGAAACATAGGTCCCATGGTTTCCCTTATTTGCAATATCTAGTATATGCATGAGTCAAGCGGAAAAGGTCAGATAATGTGATGTCAGGAAAATGAACCCTTAGATATGTATTTTAATGTTTTTTTTCTTTCATGCACGTGTTTCTAACGCATTTATAAGATTATCTCTTTGTTGCTTTGTATGTCCCTCCCCCACAGTATAACCCCTGCTTTCACTATATTTGATGTCAGTATAACTTGAGGAGGAGATGGGGAAAAACCAGTTGTTTAAGGATACAGGTGGACCTGTTGCAACAATGAGAAGTACAAGTTGTCATGTCCAAAACGAGCTTTACAACATCAGTTGGGGGGGGGGGATTGGGGGGGAAGGAGAAGGATTGGGATTGGGAGGGAGGGGGGAGGCTGGGAAGGGACGTGAAGGGTAAACAAAAGGAGGAGGCTGCAATGCTTGGTAAGAAATGTACGCATTATCCTGCCCATGTAATTGTAACCCCTCTGTACAGTATGTTCACAAATAAAATAAAATAAAATAAAACGAAGAAAAAAAAATCATGTGAAAGCAGTGTAGGAAACTAACTTATCTTTATATCTTATTATACATGATTAGTTGACTTTATTGTGTTTTAATTTGTAATTTACATATGGACACAGGGTGGTATGCTAACACTATTTTCAGAGCAGTCTCTACGAAAAAGTACATAAAGTATAAATATTGTTTCTCATGGGCTAATTAGCTTAAACCTAGTTGATTTGTTTTGAAGAAACAAATTTTACAACAACGTGTTAGGGCTGAGGGTGTGTGTAGAGTGTTTGGCTAGCAAGCACAAGGCCCTGAATTCAAACCCCAGTACCATCACCACCTGTCCCATTAACAAAAAAAAAAAGCTATCATAGCTGGGTATCACAACCGTAATCCTAACTAGTCAGGAGGCTGAGATTTGAGAATTACAACTCAAAGCCAACCTGCATAAGAAAGTCCAAGAGTTTCTTATCTCCAGTTAAACAGGAAAAAGCTAGAAGTGTCTGAAGTGGCAGAGCATTTACCTTGAGCCTAAAAACTCAGGGACAGTGCCCAGTCCCTGAGTTTAAACCTCAGGACTGGTACACATAAAGACAAAAGAAAGCATTGTCTACAGAGTAGCAATAAGGGGCACCATGCAGCTTCTCCACGGTGTGGTCCTCTCCATCCCAGGGCATCCACAGCTCTGTCCTGCATTCAGAGGGACCTGGAAGCACTGCCCTGGACTACTCAGTTAGAGCCCTGGTTCCTGACAGAGTCGAATTTTAGGCCCTAGTAACTTGTTCAGGGATTCCTGGGATGGAAAACCATAGAACGACTCTTCTGCAAACATTTCAGCACCCAGACAGCCCACATCTGGGCTGAGGGAAAACCATGGCCATCTGAAATCCCAACACCCACCCCACCCTCCCTTGAAGATGCTAGGTATCTACAACAGGTTCTCACATTGTGTCTCATAGACAGAAGCCACCTAGCCAAAGAGATTGCCTCGCAATATAGCTCAGAGGAAAACTTCCACTGGCCATTTTTGCTGTAAGTGTAAGAAAGGCTGTGAAAGGGTTTCAGAACTGGAACAGGAATATGTTTGGGGTGGGGAGGCAGGGATAAGGGATATGCAGCTCAGATGCTCTGGACAATGAAGGATGGGTCACAACCTCTCTGATAGAGGAAAGGGACTTGGTAGGAAAGGGTAAAGGCGGCATTTCAAGACTAACTGAATCACACAGGACCTGGGATATGCAGCTCAGATGCTCTGGACAATGAAGGATGGGTCACAACCTCTCTGATAGAGGAAAGGGACTTGGTAGGAAAGGGTAAAGGCGGCATTTCAAGACTAACTGAATCACACAGGACCTTGCCAGTCTGCTTGACTTCATGCCCTGAGGGGCAAATGGCTCCTAACGGAGAAACCACAGGGGATCTTGAATCACCAGCCCACTCTACAAACTCCTGTGGATTCCTGACCGCCTCAGGGCCAGAGGACTTGCCCCCAGGCTGTGAGTTTCATCAGCAGTTACATGCCAAATCCAGAATCTCAGCTGTGGTTGGCAAAAGCCAACTGCCTGCTATAGTTTAAAAGAATAATCTAAAGGTCTTTAACCTGTTAATGATGCACTGATAAACCCTGAGTTTGCCATTATTGGAAGAAATGATGCCGGAGCCAGACAGAACTGAACTTGCCGATTGATTGATTTTTTTAATTTAATATTTGTTCATGGGGAGGCTGGCTTCTTCATTATGGCGGCACCTGCTAGTGCCATTATAGTTACAAGGCCTGTTGGAGAGGGTTTATGGTGAAGGCTTATTTCTATTATAAATACTGGTTAGGGTGGGTGGTTAATATTCCTATAGTTTCCTGTTATATGGGGTACAGTTGCTTCTGGCCCACATTGTTAAATCATACACATTATCTTTGCACACACATGCACACAAATTAAAAATTAAATATCATGCCAAAATCAACATCATTAATTAAGTTGTAGAGAAAATATTATCCAAGTCAATCCTTAAATTAATCAGTAACTCCAGATCAAGAATAGAACAAACAAGTTGCTTAAAGCTCAGGTTTGGAACCCAACACAATTATTAAAGTTCAACTGATAAATTATTTAATTGAGCCTTAATAACTGAAAAGAATATAATATGAATATCTGATAAAAAGTATATGCAATTTGACTGCCAGAAAATTACTTACCTCAGGTGAGCAACGCAGCACGTAGATTTACATTTATTTAAAGTCAATAAAAGAATATCGTAAGGTTCATTGTTCTCATCAAGAAATAATTTTCAGTGGAGATAGAATCAGAAATAAACATACTATTCATAACCCAACTTTCCAAACTCAGATCCATATTGTATTTATAAAAGCTACTTGATAGCAAGTGGAGATTCCCACACTAGTACAGCAGAGAGTGTTTACCTGAGGAGAAAGGCTTCCATCCTGCACAGTTGAGGAGTAAGAAGGCTCACCTGGCCTCCAGTCTCTTCTAGTTGTCAGCACCTTCTTAGCTGTGCAAGCATGAGCTGCCAAGTAAATTCTCTACATGTCCCATGTTCTCTTTATCTAAGTAAGAGTTATAGACGGGCCTACGTTGTTATTGTGAAGAACAAATGAGAGGGAAATAAATCCTGGAATATCTTATTTTCCCATAAAAATGGAAGTGTTTAAAGAATGATAGATATATGTGATAAAAGCAAAATAATAGTCTACATCCTAGTCCTCAAATCTGTGATTGCATTACCTTATATAGCAAGGAGGAATTAAGGCTGCAGATGGAACTAAGGTTGCAAACTTTAAGAAGTGTACCATAGCTAGTATAGGTGGGTCCAAGGTAATGCGAGAGTCCTTAAACATGGAAGGAAAGGGCAGGATGAGATCAGAGTCAGACTGAGACTTGATGGTTCTAGTATCTAGCTTTGAAGGCAGAGGATCAGAGCCACAAGCCAAGGAATGTGGGCAGCTCTAGAAACTGAAAAAGGAGAGGGAATAGATTTTTTTTCCCCTAGAGTCTTCAGAAGTAACAAAGCCCTCTCAATATTTTACCTTATCTCAATGAAACCAGCCAACTTCAGAATTCTGCTCTCCAGAATTGTTTAGGTCTAAGTTGAGCCACTAAGTGTATGATTAGAAATTGCTATGCTTTCCAAGCAAACAGGACCCCGTTTGCATCCATACTGAGAGAGGATGAAAAGCAACAGGAATACTTAAAGAATCTGAGTGGCGCATATAAAGAATTCTTTATGCCAAATGTAGTTTTCTCAGTATGTCCTAATATATGTAAAATTAAGGTCTTAGTTTAATTGTATAAAGGGTGGAATCCAATCTTCAGTGTCTTTCTGCTACTCCATACAGGAAGACCCCTATCCCTACTTGCCTCAGAAGCAGATCAAAGTTTCTATCTCTGAAAAGGCCACCATGAAAGCCAAAAGAGAAGAGAGGCCAATATCACCTGCCCAATGGTGCGACCACTGCTCTCCCCGCTCAGCTTCAAAACAACGACAAGAAGTTTGATGCCCACTCTACTCACCACCACTAACAGAGGTCTGAATGACTGCTCCCTGGAGACACAACAAATCCTAGAGAGGGAAAGGCATATACAGATGACTACAACTCAAGAGGGAAACATAGGTCTCTGAAAGTGTTTAAACTGAGAGGCATACTACATTTTTAAAGACTTTGAAGAAAAAAAATAGTGATATACAGAAAACTAAGTTTTTAAAAAGTGAAACCATTGTGAACTCCAAGAAAAAAAATGCAAAGTACAATAGAATTTTCCATCGGTAAATAATAGCTATAAGATTATAATAAGGAGTATACTGAAATTTGAATTTTTCAAAAGCTTTTCAATGAAAGGCTGGGAAGAGAGAGGTTTCACAGGAAGGCTGGGTACTAACTTCCCAAGGTAGAGACTCAGTAAAGAATGTGTTATACAGAAAATTCATAATTCTGGACTACAAACTAACCATTTTAAAATCCAGAGATTACTAACGAAGAACCATTTGAAACAATTTTATTCATTATCTCTACTTGGAGGGGGTTTCAAATTGAAAGGAGAGGGTAGAACAGGAAAGTAAACATTTTAATACAACTGAGTTTTTCTTTCTTCTTTCCATTCTTTTTTTTAATTTGTGAAAATACTGTACAGAGGGGTTACAATTACATGGGCAAGATAATGAGTACATTTCTTATCAAGCATTGTAGCCTCCTCCTTTGTTTCCTTTTCCCATCCCTTCCCATCCTCCTTCCCTCCCACCAAAGTTGTAAAGTTCGTTTTCAACATAATGACTTGTACATCTCATTGTTGCAATGGGTCCACCTGTATCCCTATTTAAATGATTTGCTTTTTCCCTTCCCCTCCACAAATTATACCAACATCAAATACAGTGAAAGCAGGGGTTATACCATGGAGGAGGGATATACATTGCCCCATTTGTTAGGAAATGGAAAGACTTGGAAAAAATTATATTAAGTGAAGTAAGCCAGGCCCAAAGAAACATAGGTCCCATGGTTTCCCTTATTTGCAATTACTAGTATATGTCTGAGTTAAGCAGAAAAGGTCAGATAAGTTGATGTTAGGGAAATGAACCCCAAGATAAGTATTCAAATGTTTTTTTTCTTTCATGCGATTGTTTCTAACACATTTATAAGATTATTTCTTTTTTGCTTTGTATGTCCCTTCCCATTCTTTTATTCTTTCAATTCCATATAGAATTATAAGCATAATTTTGATAGTAAAAATAAATATAAGTGCTTGGACCAGGATCTGGCTTTCAATGACTAACGCTAAGGATTTTGTTGCCATGATCTTTGTTAAAGCTGCCGACACTCAAGCAAGAATCAGCCCATAGTTTACATGACACCCCTAAGGTAATTGTACTTTTTAAAAAAATAACTCTCTATTTCTCCATTGAAAGAAATAGAGAAATAAACTCTACACTTGATACGTGTACCTGAGTATGCACAAAAATATTGTAAGTTAATGCTCTAAAAACATACCTGAATATTGTAAGCTATGTTGTAGTCTGAATGTTTTGTGTTCCTTCAATTCATACATTGAAACCAAATCTCCACTGATATCTTATGAGATGGTAAGACCCTTGGGGAGTGATATTAGAACCTAGAGAGGTAGCCAGCCCTTCTCCCTGAGGGTCAATGAAGGCATTGTCCAGGAAACAGGAAGCAACTCCCTACCAGACACCTTGTTCTTGAAGTTCTAGTCTTTCAGAATTTGAGTAATAAACTTGTATGGTAATTAAAAAAAAAATAAGGCTCCCAACAAGCTAAGGGGAATAACACTTAAAGCTTTTTAAAAAAAATTATATTGTGATCAGAAACTTCAGGTCTCATTTGTTTCTACATTTATTCATTGGAAAGATATTGAGCACCTACTATGTGCCAGACACTGTTCTGGCACAAGAATTAAGAGACAAGTGTTTGTCTTTTTAAGGAACATTAACACTTGCAGGGGTAGACAGAAGGAGATTCTGAAGACAGAGATAAGATTTGTCTCAAAGAGAGGTATGAAAATAAAAAGGATTTCAAGATGATCACTGATGGCTTATGCCTATGCAGGAAGCTGAGACTGAGAAGACAGATATTTGAAACCAGGTTTGGTATTAAAGTCCATGAGAACCCATCTCTAACTGAACAGCAAAATGCCAGTTGGAAGCGTGGCTCAAGTGATAGAGCATCAGCCATGAGGAAGAAAGCTGAGTAAGTGTAAGGCCCTGACCTCAAGCCTCAGAACTAGCAAATAATGATATCAAGAATTTTGTCCTGCCAGGCGCCAGTGGCTCACGCCTGTAATCCTAGCTACTCAGGAGACTGAAATCTGAGGATCGAGGTTCAAAGCCAGCCCAGGCAGGAAAGTCCGTGAGACTCTTATCTCCAATAAACCACTAGAAAACCGGAAGTGGTGCTGTGGCTCAAGCAGTAGAGCGCTCGCCTTGAGCTGACAAGCGCAGGGACAGTGCCCAGGCCCAGAGTTCAAGCCCCACCACTGCCAAAAAAAAAAAAAAAAAGAATTTT
This sequence comes from Dipodomys merriami, assembly GCF_024711535.1. Taxonomy (NCBI): domain Eukaryota; kingdom Metazoa; phylum Chordata; class Mammalia; order Rodentia; family Heteromyidae; genus Dipodomys; species Dipodomys merriami. The sequence continues at coordinate 8,585,228 of NW_027202604.1, read as the reverse complement.
GTCCTAAGAATCTGAAAGTATAGTCATAAACTAATATTAGTGAAAGGAGCAGGCTTTGGAATATCAATGTTTTACATTTGAAATTAAAATTCCTATGTTAAATCCAAGTAGAAAAGTCAAGTAGGCAGTTAGATATAAGAGACCAAGGTTGAAAGAAGAGGTCCGCTCTGGAGAGAAAAAACTAATGCTTTAATCGTTGGTATATCTATCAAGCCTTGATAGAGGACAATGAAATCATTCAGGGAATTAAAAGTAAAAGCTTATGAATGTGTTGGAAGGATTGGAAGATCAAAATTCAGGGAATTTTATTCACAAGTCCATTACAGTTCTAATCCAGAAACCAAGAAACTGCCACCACTGCCTCCAAACATAGGTCCTACACCCATGAAACTGGAAAACAGAAATGGAACCTGTCTCCTACAAGCATTCCTGCCAGTGAAAGTCGTGAGCCAGATAGAGATTCCACAGGAAAGTGGTTTCAGCATCCCTTCTGTCTCCTATTTCTCATAGATCAGTATTTCTCATCAATGGGCTCTACATACATCCCAAACCCAAGATGGAAGCCTACTAGTTCCAGCTTTTAGCTTTCAAGCACCTCAAAAACAGTTGGGGAACATAATAGGAGTCACACAGATGCTAATGAAGAACAAACAGTATGAATGGTACTGAAAACCCTAAGGCTGGATGAAGTCATCAAGGAAATAGAAGAGAATCAAATAGTGAGCCATAGATTACTCAGCAATAAGAGAACGAGACAGAAGGAGGCTGACAGAGAGCCATTGCCTCTTTCCCCAGAAGCTCAAGGTAAAAATGTTTCAGAGAAGACAGAAGTGATGAGCCCAATATCTACTGATACTATCTATGCATGCTTCTTTTTTAAAATGGTGCTGGCCCTGAAGCTTTAACTCAAGGCCTGCATGCTGTTCCTGGGCTTTTTGTCCATTACCACTTGAGCAGTACCTCTACTTCTGGCTTTTAAGTGGTTAATTGGAGATAGGAGTCTCATGGACTTTCCTGACTAGAATAGCTTCAAATCCCTGTTCTCAGATATCAGCCTCCTGAGTAGCTAGGATTACAAGCATGAGCCATTTGCAGCCTGCATGCTTATTTTTTAATGAAAATAATGTCTAGTTGTTGTTACACACACACACACACACACACACACACACACACACACACACACACACACACACACCAGACACAGTATTGTACACCTCAGCTTCTAATGAGGCCTAAACACTGAAGTCCTTGTGGATTACCTAGCCAAGTGCTTGTCTCAACAACTAAAACCAACCAAAAAAAAGAAGAAATGTTACTTGACATTCCACTATTCAGGGAGAAATAATCACAATTAACATTTGATGAGCTGCTCTATTCTGTGAAAGTATGTATATGAACACACATATATAAATACACAAACATATATACATATACACTTAACATACTAGGTAATTTTCCTATATATATTTCTATGTACTTAGATATTTGCTTTTATCTACTTCTTTCTAGAATTATACATAAAGGAATTATACTATTTATACTATTTTAAGGCCTACATTTTTGCACCAATAATATGACAGGGCCATGTTTTCGAGGCTAATAGATTTATATTTACTTCATCATTTGGTCAAGGATGTATTGTATATGTATGCTATACTTATATAACTGTTCCCTCTTGATGAAAATTTAGGTTATTACATTATTTCAATAATTGTACACAATACTGTAATAAGCATCTTCATTATGATACAAAATTTTTAATGTCTAAAGTTAAATATTTAAAGGTAGAAAGAATCTATTTTATTTACAGTTGGCACAAAACTATGAAGTTTAAACCCAGTTTCTAGTCTTGGTGACTTGAAGTGAATAAATAAAATATCTTCTTATATAATTCATATCAAGTCACATGAGTCTAAAATTTGTCAAATATGTCAGCATAGATGCCCTTTTGAACTTATTATGCCATTATCAACCTACAGCACTATATTTTTAGAACATCTAGAAAAGCATTTTCTCATGAATTTCTTTAACCTTATAATTTGGTAGCTTAATCTTAAATTCATCGATGCTCTATAGATATAAAACTGAAATATTTAGAATTTAACTCCTGCTGCTTGACTTTTCAGGTGGCTTGAGTCAGGTAGGAAGTAAGAGACTAATGAAAAAAATTACATTATGGCTCACTCAGTCATTTGGACAGGCAAATGCAGGAAGATTATATACATCCTTATACTATGTTTACCATCCTGGGCATCAAAGAATGTGCTGGGACAAGACGGGAAGGGGGGAATGCCTATCGTTCCCTCTCTTTGTAGAATGTCAGCTATACTGTGTAGATAAACATGAGTGTGAGTGAATGTGCGCCTTTATAGATACATACAATAAAGTCTCTGGATTACATGAACCTTCTCTGTCTCTCTCTCTATATATATACATACATAGTTATATATGCATATATAGGTATTCATATATTACATAGACAACTATATATATAGTTTAAAGTGTCGATGTTATATAAAATAGATGAAACAGATGCTAAAATTGTGAAGCAAATTATATCATAAGAATACTAGACACCAAATGGTAAGCAACTGGTAAGCAAAAATAAATTAAGTTTGGAATTATTCATTTCTAAGAATATTAAATATAAATCTCAAAGCATTCTTATTTTCTTCTCCCTTTTGTAGGCTGTTTACTTAATCTACATTTCTTGATATATGTTGGCCTCTTCAAACATTCTATAGTCATTAAAAAAAATCTCAGAAAAACATGTCTCCACCTGACAGATCGTTCTGAACTTGTCTGTTTCCAGAAACCACGGAATGCCATCTGGTTTGTATGACTCCTTGAGCACTACAGGGACTCTCTCTACAATACCAAGGGTTCTGCAACAAAATGACCCAGTCTTGAGTCTTCCTAAACAGCAGACATCTCCAAAGGACCTTCCAGATAGCAGGATTATCAATTGGATAATCTATCAGCTGTTAGTGAGGATAAAAGAAGAAGAAATACACAATTGCATCTTCATTTGAGCCTTCAGTTAGTTTCTTCAGGAAACAGATCCCAATAGAGACTTGGCACAAAAGACTACTTGTGTGTGTGTGTGGAGGGGGGGTGGAGGGGTGTTTAGAAGAGCAAGCAAGAACAAGTGAAGCAGGCAGATTGAGAAAAGGAAGTTGGACTTTGATGTGAGTGCAGTAGGGGCCTTAGATTTAGCCCAGAGAGAGCTCTGGAACTAAGATGGCCTTTCAGAGTTGCCCCTAACTGATGCAATGACAAGCTAGTTAGTCATTGGAGGTAGGCTGTCCTCTGAAAGAGGAATCTCTCTTTGACTCAGGCAGTTTCTAAACAGGGCCTTGGTTGAGCCCAGCAGTAGCAAGTCCTCCAGCAGTAGAATGAATTCCCATGCCCTGAAGGGTGAAGGGTTAGTGCACTGAAACATCTGTGACACTCTAATGCCCTCAGAGTGTCTACTAAGGTTCATTGATCTTTGGATGCAGACAGAGCTGGGCAGCCATATACACTGTGATATAAAAACCATGAACACAAATATTAAAAGCCACCGCAAGTTAGGCAGCATCATGCAGTCTATGTTGAGGTGCTCTAAATTAGAATTTTCCTTGAAGATATAAAATTAGAACATACTCTAGAATGGCATCCATAGCATGCACACCCAAATTTCCTTTCAATGTCCAAATTCCCCAAACATGGCAGACCAGTTGAACCAACCAGGGAGTCAATATCTCAGGAAAACCCTCAAACAATGAGGAAAAGAATGTGGTCATCTTGTATAGGTGCTCCATCTTCCCCCCTCCTCCACCCAAGGCTTTCTGTGGCACTTGAAATAAAACCTCAGCCATTTTCCTGATCTAAAAGCTCTCAGGGAATCTGGACACTACCTACTTCTCTCATTGTAGTCTGGCCTCCACATCTATTCCTGCCTGAGGCTTTTGCCCTTGTACTTTATTTGCAAAAAGTCTTTCTAGCTCCCTGTTTACCTTCAGGCTCTTTCTTGTTACTTGTTCTCAGATCAGTTGTCACCTGCTCAGAGAGGGCTTCTTACCACCCGATCTAAGCTGGCCAAACTTCTCACCCACTGACCTATGGCCCTGTTATTTCTTTTTTTACCAGAACCTATGACAATATGAAATTACCTTTGTAATATTGACTCATCATAGTATATGGTGGAGACACAAGTTCTAGGAAGTATGATATTATTCCTACTTAATATATTGCCCTTGGCACTTGGACTAGTACCTAGAATATAGTAGGTATTCTACTAAAATATTTAAAGTAATGAATGAGTTAATAAAAGAATGAGTGAATGGATCATGCTGTGCTTTCTTATAGAGCAAAATACTAGCTTTGAGAAGGAAAAAAAAAGGATGAAGCATCTGCTCCAAACATGATTGATCATTGTTTAAGAAACACCCTAAAAACCTTTAAATCTCAAGGAAAACCGTTAAATAAGTGTGGCATATAGCATCAGAATGACTACAGGATACCAGGTTTTAATCATCATTCTAGACTGAGATGTAGGAGAAGTAAGATTTACGGGTCCATCTCATCCCCAGCTTCCCTTCATAATATAAATTTCATTATCCCAGAATGAGTTATTTGTTGCCTCACAGTGCTTCACTAATAACAGGCTACTTAGTAAAAATAATATAATGGAAACAACAGCAAGTCAGCTGATGTTGCTCTTTCCTTTGATGTGCAGAGATCCTCTGAGAAGAAGAAGCTGATTTCTGCGTGAAGGCAAAGAAGTCCATCATAGTTATGAGTCCTTCAAGTCAAATCAACAAAATGTGCCTTCCATGTAACCCGTGAAATATATGTTGATGCATCCTAGCAGGCAAGGGGGATGGAGAAACAGGTGTCCCAGCAAGGATATGTGAATGTGTTGTTTTCTCCAGACAAAAAGGAGCAAAGGCTGAAAGATTTAGCTCTTCAGAACAGCAACTTCAAGAGCCAGCAGTGATTTATTTGACAGGGAAGAAGAGAGCAGCTTCCCCTCCTCAACAGAACCAGCTCCTTGATTATAAACACTCAATAACTTCCAGCTTGAAAATGTATTTTCTCCCCTGCCTATATGTATCTGACGCCTGCTTTATTATTTCCTATTAGGAAATGCTATTTAATTCCGTCCACAGCTTGGCGACCTTTGTGTGGCTTCCCCATTTAGGAAATTTACAAGTAAATCACCAAGAAGTATGTACACATGCACTTATAAAATATACATGCACTTGTAAATGAAAATGCACCGGATGAGAGGGTGGAAAAAAGAATCCTACATGCATTGGGGGGAAAAAACAGGCATATGTGCATACGAGGTGGGAGGCAGGTGTTTGGGAAATCTTCACACCATCCCAATATTTTTCTAATGGTTTCCATTTCCAATGCAAGAGAGAATTTGGAAAACATTAGCCACTGTGGTGTGCTCTGAGCAGTGACATGTAGCTGGAAACATAGTGGGTGGGATTCTTCCCCCCTCCCTTTTTTCCCCTCTAACAAAGAAATAGGGTGAGTTTATTAAAGCATAAATGCCATTTTCATTCTGCAATGTTAACTGTGTGGCTGGGATCCCTGAGGTACAGAGGCAGTCAAAGCAAACAGCTGTGCCACCTACTTGCAACAGTTGTACGCCCACCACACAGCACCGAGGGGAGGAGCAGGTCAAAGGGAGCCGTAAAGAGGATGGGGAACCTGGATTAGCTTGCTCCCCATTAGCCCGAGGGAAAATCCAGCCCTTCAGAGGGTAGGTATTGTGTGTGCTGCTCAGAGTACTGAGCATTCTCTTGCAACTTGTTTCCTATAAACCACCTACTGCATTTTTATATTCGACAGTCACATAGACCAAAACAGTGTTTAGCAAATTAACAGAATGCTAAATAAAAGGCATATCAACCAACCTAGCAGGCAGCTTGAAGATGATCCTGGGTAGGGGTTAGCTGTAATGGCTATTTTGGTGGCAAGTGGTTACTTCACCATCCAAGTCTCTTTCTGGGATTTGGGGAAGAGAAGTCACTCTGGCCAAGCTGTTATTAGGTTATCTGTGTGGAGCCCGAGCACTGCCCTATGCTTGGCATGCATTCACTGAGGATGTAGTGATAGAGTTCAGGCGAAGAAAACTGAATTCTGCTTTGTTCAGGGGCAAAGAGCTATCCAGGCTTGTAATTCAGTTACCCTGTAGGCCTGTGGGTGGAAGATTGGCTACACCCCTGTCCCCTCCTCCTTACAACAACCTTCTTCTCAGCTTATGTCTATAGAAGTTTGATCTCTCTCCCTTCTCTGACACTTTCCCCCTACCTTGTCTTCTGACTACCATTCTGTCCTTCTCTCCTTACTTGTTTGGATGTTTCATTGATATGTAAAGCTGTATGGATTTATGAGGAACCATGCAGAAATATTTCAAATTCATGTGGACATGGCATAATGTTCAAATCAAGGGAAGTATACATCTACCCCCTCAAACACTTAACAGTTCTTTGTGATATAAATATTCAAAACACTTTCTTCTAGCTTGTTGAAATATGAAATCCATTATGATTATAATTGCCTTACTATCCAGTAATCTACCAGGACTTCTTATTCCTATTATAATTTAGTACTCAGTGATCAACTTAGTCCTACCCTTCCTTCCTCCTTATACTCTCCAGATTCTGATGACCACTATTTGTTCACACCTTCCATGAGATCAATACCTTGTTGCTTTGATATTTTATCTTTGTAGTGTGCTCAGATTCAGTATGTTTTTTTGATCAAAAAGATTTTGTTTATATAGGATTTTTTCTGCAGTTTCATATACATGGTAGGTATTTTTCTAATTTAATGAAGAATACTCCTATCCTTTCTCACAATAACTGTCAGATACTGTGCTAGCAGGTGTCTAAATGGGTTCTTATTCTCACTTGACACACTTTTTCGTGACAGTTCCCTTCATACTGTGACTTTGTCATCTTCATGCTAATGATTCCAAAGCTTCTATTTCCTTCCCCAGTAGTGCTCCTGACCTTTGAACAATGGAAATTATAGAAAATTGACCATCTCCATTGCCAGAAAGAATAGGTTGACATTTTTTAGTCCCAATTTATGTATTTTGTTTTATATTGGTTCTAGAGCTTCAACTAAGGGCCTGGTCACTGCCCCTTACCTTCTATACTCAAGGCTAGCACTCTACTAGTTGAGCCACAGCTCTACTTCTGGCATATGGAGTTGTTAATTGAAGATGAGTATTATGGTCTTTCCTGCCCAAGCTGGCTGTGAACAAGGATCCTCAGATCTCAAGTCTTCTGAGTAGATAGGATTATTGGCATGAGCCACCGACTCCAATTTGGTTTTATACTTTATCGCAGGTGAGCTTTGATTTCTAATTGTTGGCTAAACTCCTTAAACTTTTAAACAGTTGGCCTCTGATCGAGGTGAACCTACCTTGAACAACTCCCTTGTTTGCTGTAGTAATGGGGTATGTAGTGTTTAGCCACTGCTAATCAACTAAACACAATGAGTACCAATCCATTCAACACCATGCATACCTTCAGAGATAGGCCATATGCTAAAAATCAATGGCAGAAGAAATAGGAAGAAGCTATGAGACTTAAAAAGACATTCTTTATTTTTTTGGCAATATCACCAAATGTTCTCTCTTGCAGCCAAACAATTTTACGCCAAAAATGGAGTTGTGTGTGAGGATGCTACCACCAAGAATTTCTTTGGCCTTTTTTTTTTTTGCTTCATTTTGTTATTTTGAACCAGTTTCACCATGTAGCTCAGTCTGGCCTCAAACTTTCCATCCTCAGGCCTCAATCTCACAAGCGCTAGGATTACAGGTGTATGCGAAAACCTCAGATTTGTTTGTAAGCTTTTAACACAATAATTTTGACTGTAATTTTATTGACTATCTCTCTTGTTAATACTCTGTATTAACATGTAAAAATATGCAAGTTGTTCTTCTCTTAGATTAAGTTTAATCAATATTGTAGATGTTTTCAAGTATTAGTTATTAATAGGCAGAATAAATAAAATACTGAGTTTTGCTTCCTCTTCCACATACACACAAAAAAATCTCAGTTGTACTCTCATGAGTTTTTAAACAGTGTGTATAACTAGGAGGCTAATTTAAACAATGGAGGAGTCTATGACCCATCCCAAACTACACTTTGATATGAACACTGATATTTGGGTGATAAATATATATATATATATGGGAGATATATTTGGGAGATACACACACGCACACACCACATGCACACACACATATATTTAAATATATAGATATATGTACTTATCTGAGCTCTTCATCCCATACTCCTATCTCAGAGAACAGTAACCCCATCTACCTGGTCATCCAAACTCTAAACCAACCATCACTTTTGCTTCTGAGTATCTTCTGTTGCTTCCTCATTCTTCCCCATTTTTTCTTCTGGTCTATGAACTCTGTAATTAACCTGAATTTTTTCTTTCATGGGGTCTGCCCATTTAGCTCTGTCTTGAATCTCTATGAGCCTTGCTCTGTGTCCACCCTGACAGCAAATACCTGTAATCCTTCTCCAAATCAGAATATGATCCTAAACAATGATTTAGCCCAAGTCATCTGAAGCATCATCACTACCCAGAGAATCCTGCTGCTGTGTTCTAGGTTAAATGATCCCAGGCTAGAACAAGCCTTGCCAAATGAATTGCTGACCATTCACCTGCAGGACCAGCTCTACAGATACAAGTTCTAAGCTGTTGTTTCTTTCCTATTGGCTTCCAATGAAGTCCCTGTGACCCAATCCAAACTACCCTTTGACATGAGCACTAATATTTGGGTGGCCTATATGTATATATATCCCAAACTTACCCGAATCCTTCATCCCATATTGCTGATCTCAGGGAATAGTAACCTCATCTACCTGCCTCAGCCATGCCAGCTTCTCAGAGTTATGCCAGTCTGTTATGAAAGCAATAGAAGGCTGTATTTTTGTTCATATCACAGCCTAAAGTGGATCAGATCTCTCTCCTACACGGAACTCTTACAGATAGCAAATCAACAACCAACTGGCTTCCACTGTGCAATTCCATCTTCTCAAATATGCATTTTCCAAAAATAACCAAGGAAGAGAAGGTAAAAAGCATAAAAAGATATACCCTTGCTTACCCTACTCATTTTACATCTCATTATAGCCATACAGCCCTATTTACCTGCCCAGGGGCTGGGAAATACAGAATACATGAATATTCAATGAACACTGATTAATATTATTTCTTAATTATTCCAGGAAGCTAAACAGTATGTGTCGGGTCTGAAAGAGCTGAAAAAAAATTTTTAGGCTGAGCTAAGCATTGGAGACATCTGCATCTAATAAGAATAGCAGTTGGTCAAATAAAACAGAAGGCTGATTTGAGATTACCTCCAAGTGAGGCTCTTCCCTGGGAGTCACTGGGAAGACTAACCCACATAGAAAGAACCTGCCTTGGTAGATGTTCTCTGATAATGAAATGGTGGCTTGTTTATATTTTAGGATGAGACAGAGTAATTGATGCCTGTCTGACAAACTGGCAAAAAACATACAGCCATTCAGAAAAGTTCATTAAAACACACACACACTTAAATACACCAAAATTACTTGTGACTCTCTTCCCGCCTGCAGCATAATACAATAAAGCTTTAGCTAACCACTTTACTTGTATGCATTAGGAAACTCCAACCAGGGCTTTCTTCCTCCCAAGACTTTAATATGCCCTTATCTGTTTGTACTAATTGAGTTTTCTCATACTACCACATGGGCAGCCCCTAATAGATTGGAACTCAGATCTGATATGCCTATGGGATGGATACTCCAGTACCTAAAGATCTCTGAGTGACCTCATATTCATAATTGGAGATAGGAAAACCTCATGCCTTCAAACTATGTGATCCTATCTACAGAAAATGAAAAAGAAAAAAATAAAACAACCCTCCAATGCTCCAAAGGGCCAGATGCTCCACCTGGTTTTAGTCTCAGCACTGAGTCTCAAATACAACCAAGGCATCCAAGTTGCTTAGAGGGCTATGACACATGGATTCCTGGGCTTCACCTCTAGAGTGCTTAACTCAGTCCCAGACAATGCTGCTGAAGCTAGTCTAGAGATCGTGCGTTGAGAACCACTGAGTAGAGATGAGCTCACAGTTTTGTCAGATCTTCCACGAATCTACAGTCTAAATTTTTGTCCTTATCCTCTTTATTCCTAATTCTACTATAAGCTTTTGGGCAGGGAATCACACACACACACACACACACACACACACACACACACACACACACACACACACACACACTCACACTCACACACACACACACCAGTTGGCTTTGTATAGGAATATAACACCTTCAATTTCACTCACAGTTTTAGGAGGACAATCAGCCAGGCAGGTGACCCAAACATCCCTGGTAACAAATGAACATATTAAAGTCTGTTCAAGGCCTTCCCTATGCATCAAGTGATCCTAGTTTGCCCTCTTGTCACTCTAAAAGCTATATTTTCCTAGAAAATATATGGTCAAGAACATGGAGTCATTTAGCAATGATATGACAAAATGGGTGGCTGTCCTTTGTTTCTTGAGTCCCGTTACTTTATCATATCTTCTTGTATTTTGGCTTTAGCATCCACATATCAGGGAGACGATGTGCCATTTTTCTCTTTGTTCTTGGCTCACTTCCCTCAAAATAATCTGCTCTACTTCCATCCATTTCCCTGCAAATGCCATTATTTTGTCCTTTCTAATGGCTGCATAATATTCCATTGTATATAGGTACCACAATTTTTGAGTCCACTAATCAGTAGTGGGGCATCTGGGTTGTTTCCAAATCTTGGCTATTGTAAACAGTGCTGCAATAAACATGGAGGTGCATATGTCTTTGTATATAGGTTCCTGTTGCTCAGGGTAGATGCCTAAGGGTGGTATGGCTGGGTCATAGGGGAGGTCTATATTTAGCTGTCTGAGGTACCTCCATACTGTTTCCAAAGTTGTTGTATTAGTATACATTCCCACCAGCAATGCAGTAGGGTTCCTCTTTCTCCGCATCCCCTCCAGTATTTGTCGTTGGCTGACTTTAGGATGTGGGCCATTCTGACTGGGGTAAGGTCGTATCTCAGGGTTGTTTTTATTTGCATTTCCTTTATAGCCAGGGATGATGAACATTTCCTCATGTGTTTCTTTGCCATTTTTATCTCTTCTTCTGAAAAGTCTCTTTAGTTCCCTTGCCCATTTCATGATTGGTTTGTTGGATTTGTGAGGGGTTAGTTTCTTGAGTTCTCTGTATATAATGGATATTAGACCCTTGTCTGATATATTGCTGGTAAATATTTTTTTCCCAATTAGATGGCTGTCTTTCTAGTTTGATTTCTATTTCTTTGTCTGTGCAGAAACTTTTTATTTTAAGGTAGTCCTATTTTTCCAGTCTCTCTCCAATTTGTTGTGACCCTGGGACTCTGTTCAGGAAGTTCCTGCCTGTGCCTATAAGTTCAAGTGTCTCTCCTACTCTGTCCTGCAGAAGCTTCAGAGTATCAGGTTTGATGTTAAGGTCTTTAATCTATTTTGAGTTGATGTTAGTGGTGACAGGCTAGAGTTCACTTTCAGTTTTCTGCATGTGGCCGCCCAGTTTTCCCAGCACCAATAGTTGAAGAGGTTATGATTCTTCTACTGTACACCTTTGGCTCCTTTTGTCAAATATGAACTGACTGTATGTGTGCGGCCTTATTTCTGGGTCCTCTAGTCTGTTCCATTGGTCTTCGGGACTCTTTTTGTCCCGGTACCAAGCTGTCTTTGTTATTATGGCAATGGGGAGAATCTTAAAAAATAATTTTTTCTAATATGGAATAAATCTGGACTATATTTGACTATTCCAAGCAGATTATACCAAACTGTATTAGAATTGTTTGTATTCTATTTGAAAGATGAAGAATACAAAATGTGACCATTACTTTTAGCTTAATGGTATCCTGATATAAATGAACACACTTTCTCTAGATAGAAAGTTTGGATAGATGGGGATTGTTATATGTATTCTAGAATGATCACTTCATGTATGTTCCAGGATGACCCTAGAAATAATCCCTATCCAATACTGATTTTGGAATGATCTCAGAATCCATTCTTAGATTCTATTCCTGTGCCGATCTTAGGAGAAAAAATTGTATGATAAGGATCTAAGAGCCTATTGCAACAAATTGTGTATTTCAACAAGTAGAAATGATGTCCTCTTTTAAAAATGGTAATTGATCAACTTAGTCTGACCTATAGACTCCTAAGTTATATTACTGTTTTCATCCATAAAAATATGTAATTAAGCAAAATGAACCCAAAGATAGGACACAAGTGGTTTTTTCTTTCTTGCTATTGTTTCTAATATATTTATAAGGTACCATGTGATTTTTTTGTTGCTTTGTATGTTCCTCCCCCACGATATAACCCTGTTGTCACTGTATTTGATGTTGGTATAATTTGTGGAGGGGAAGGGAAAACACAAAATATTTAAATAGGGATACAGGTTGACCCATTGCAACAATGAGATGTGCAAGACAATATGTTGAAAAATAAACTTTACAATTTGGGTGGGGGAGAGTAGTTGTGGAGGTGGGAGGGAGGGAATGGTAGGAGAAAAATAAAGGAGGCAACAATGCTTGATAAGAAATGTGCTCATTACCTTGCTCATGTAACTGTAACCCCTCTGTACAGTATCTTCACAAAATACGTAATTCGTATATAATGTTAGTTTTCATTTATTCTTTCCCCTAGATAAAAAAAAAACAGTCACAAAATAAAGGCATAATAGGTTTTACATTCAACACAGGTGTCCTGATTACCTCAGCCTCAATCTTTCTACATCCTTGTCTTAAGCAGAGGCATCTGGTCTCCACTGAAGAAACTCCTGTGCTGAAATGGCGTATCACTAGACATGACCTCAAATGAGAGCAAGATCTTCTCAACAGTTGGGAGCGTGGAGGAGAACTGGACCTGGTTCAGCAAGCACACAGGCCAGACAACACCTGTGGGCAGATGAGCTCTCATGCTTAGGCTCCTTAGAGTCCTGTCCATAGAGGCCAGGTGCTGTAGCTTCTCCCTGCCGCCCTCCCTTCTGCCTCCCAGAGGGCAGAGGCAGGCAGAGGCAGAAACTCCCATCGCACATACATAGTTGTGCCCCCAGCAGAAGCAGAACCCAAAGAATCAAAAAGGACCAGCTGGGCAACGCTACCGTTAGAGGAAGGAAGTACCCTGAGGTTCAGAAGAGACATTGTAAGGGCCATGGTAGCTGTTCTGATTGTGTCCAACTTAGAGGAGAAAAAAAATGCATTTGCTGCCATCAGAGAATGTCCAGGGAGAAAACTCATAATTTGTAATGAATCTTTAACCTATTTAAAGTAATTAAAGGTCTATTCTATATGTGAGAGCTGAGCCTTTGTCTCTTTACTCTCCTAATTAGTCCCTTTTCTGCCTGGGACTGGCTTTACCTAGGGCAGATTTTGTTCTTCTCCTCTGCCTTTTTGATCAGTGCAATGCTTATGATGCCTCCTAGAATTTGCTTCCCCCAAATGATGAAAGGGTGTTGCTTTTGGCACACCTCCAATCCTTTCTGTGTTCCAAATCAGTTCCCCCCTGCTTCCCTCCAAACCCCTACCTCCCCAACCCCGACCTAACTCTTCTGTTTGATGAGTCAGCTCCCATGGCCCCCACAGGCTGCTGCTAACCTCCACCTTCTTAGATGCAGAATGCACCCACCTTCCCTGATGCAGAATGCATTTCATTGCAGAATGCAATGAAAATAAGAAACTGAAAGCCAAGAACTTAATATATTAAGAAAAAAATGTCAGTGGACCAATATCAAACTATTAAACTATAAAAGGCATTTGTTCTCCTTCAACACAGTAATTCTGCTTCTAAGGAATTATCATACATATATAACCACAAATATGCTCAGAGCTGTGTATAATGATGACTTTGGTGACATCAAAACTGGAAATATGCTGGGCACCACTGGCTCCTGCATGTGATTCTATCTACTCAGGAGGCTAAGATCTGAGGATCCAGGTTAGAAGCCAACCTAGGCAGGAAATTTCATGACACTTATATCCAATTAACCAATAAAAATCTAGAAGTAGAGCTGTGACTCAAGTGGTAGAGTGCCAGTTTTGAGTGAAAAAGCAAAGGGAAAGTGCTTAGGCCCCCAAGTTCAACCCCTCATACTTACACACACACATACATACTCACATATGTGCACATGTGCACAAACCCTCTGGGAACCAGCAAAATACTCATTACTAGGGAACTAAGCTATCATCATGTAGTAGAAAAATGTTCACAAATAAATTTTTTAAAAGCAAAGTAGTTGCCTACAAAGTGATTTAAAGAGCCTCCAGAATACATGCTTAAGTATGAAAATCAAGCGTGAAAGAGTATATAACTATTACCAATACAACATAAAATAAAAGGATATGCATTCAACATATGTATATATAGAACATCTCAAATGAAAAAGAAAATTGGTAAAAGGGTGTCGTCTGGAAAATAGCAGGGAGGATGGAGACAAGGGACTGAAAATGGGGCTTCTACTGGATCTTTTCAGTCATTTAAAATTTTGAACCACATCTCTAAGTCATTCCAACAAAAACAAATCAATTCATTGATGATTAATTAATCAATATGTACTTAATTAATCAATATGTACTGTCCTCAGCGAGCACCATTGTAACTAAGCCTTTTCCCCCTATGGTGGAGCCCAGGCTTGAGTTCTGTAAGTCTAATTCTCCCTGCAGTGTTTCTAAGAAGATCCAAGAGATTGCAACAAGTGATTACTGAGCTAGAGGTATTATTCTAAAGGCTAGCAAATCTTAGACACTATAAGAATACTAAGTCTTGGGTTGGTGAAAAATCAGTGCTGGTTTTTCATTTGGCAAATAACAGTGCTAAGGTAGGGAAAGTAATCCGGGGGCCTAGTGGCTCACGCCTGTAATCCTAACTACTCAGGAAGCTGAGATCTGAAGCCAACCTGAGCAGGAAAGTCTATGAGACTCTTCTCTCCAATTAACCACCAGGTAGACCTACAGACCCAGAGTTCAAGCCCCATGACTGACCAAAAAAAAAAAAAAAAACCAAAGTAGGGAAAATGAGGGGAAAGGGAAGGGGTGGAGGAAGTCAAAGGGAATCTCAGGTATTACTTCCAACTGTGGAAGAGATCCATGATTATGTGGAGGTTGAAGAAATGCCTTGAAGATGAGGACCATATCCAGAAAAGATCCATAGAGAAATACTCCCAGGAAACCCATACAAGAGAGGAGAACAAGAAAACCTGCCTTCTCACCTCTCTACCATCTCTGTTTTTGAAAGTTTGCCCCACAGGGAGTTAAGGCTCTGATACTCTGGACTCAACATCTGGGCCCTTCTGCAACATCTTCACACCCAGGAATGGTGGGAGAAAGTAGGCTCTCTCCTGTGGCCACAGGACCATAGGGACTATGGTGCTGTGGCAGCAGCTGAGACAGAGCAAGTGAGCTGGCCGTTAGGGAGCAGGCAGGCTAGTTCAAATGAATCTGATATCAGTAAGATGCATCTGCTACAATGAGCAAGAAGCTTTTTTTTCTTTCAAGTTGTCTTACCTAAGGGGAGAAACTGACACATCTCAAAAAGTGAAAATAGAAGGTGCTTTTAAAGAGATTCGCTGCATAGTAGTGAGCTTTCACATTATAAAATACTACACTGCATTTCAGGATAAATCAGCTTAAATCAAGACCCATTTCATCATTGTTCATAAGTCTGTTCATAAGTCATAAGTGTTGACAGGGAGCTAGATGGACTAGAATAGCCTGACTCCGTGTTTTGAGATATGGAAGTGATGTCTTACCAATGGTAGCTGTGGGCATGTATTCTCTCAACTTCTACTAAGCTGGACTAGCTTTTTCATGTGGCAAAGGTTAAGAAGCCCTGAAGGGTAGCAAGAAGGGTAAAATCCAATGCAGTAACATGCTTTATGTCTTTCTAACATCATATTTACTAATGTCCCATCGATGAAAGCAAGAAGCATGGCCAAGAACCAACTTGAGGGATGGGAAGGTTGAAATTGTATAAGGGAAGTGACAGTTCTATTGCAAAAGATTATGAGTACCTAAAGGGGAGGAATTTGTGGCCATTTTTTCAGTCTACCAAGTACCGTAACAACAAAAAGAGTTCTTTTTGTTGTTTTCTGATCATCTTTAGCACTGGTGGATGAATTTCTTATTTACCCAACCTGACTACTTGGGGGTCTTTTCACAGAGAGACAGAAATCCTAAAGATAGCAGGCAGCTCTCACGCTTCTTCACAAGACCTTGAAAATTCACAATTCAGTCATTCAACCAGATGTTCAGAATGCATGACCTCATGTTGAACTCCTTAGCAGTAAAGAGTTTAGAGAATGATTATTTACATCAGTATTATTACTTATGCTCATTCTTACTGATGGAATAAGTAACATTCTGGCAATTTGCACCGGATTTTATGAGAAATCTATTGTTGTCAGCTGAAAATTTACTAAAATGCCATCACTACTAAGAAGGCTGCTTCTCTTCACTCTATTAAGAGAAAATGAAAATCTCTTTGGTGTGCAATTGCTAGGTAGAGACCACCGGGTTTACTGTCACCTTGAGAGGATGTGGTGAGGTGAAGACTGCAAAATAATCCTTTCATCTAGGTAGTAATTTTTTTTTCAATTGAGGTAAACTGCTCCCAGGTGTTCAAATCACAGGCAATGGTGTGGTCTGAGCAGTCAGGCATTCATAATATGCATCACTAAATCATAGAAGATACATACCACTCTTCACCAACTTATTACTTTTAACATTTTTAAGGAACTATTGCCAGGCCTGGTGGCTCACACCTGTAATCCTAACTACTCAGGAGGCTGAGATATGAAGATTGCAGTTGAAAGTCAGCCCAAGCCAGAAAGTCCATGAGACTCTTATCTCCAGTTAACCATTGAAAAGCAAGAAGTGGAGCTGTGGCTTGAATGGTAGAGTGGTAGCCATGAGCAAAAAAAATCTTAGGGACGGAGCCTAGGTCCTGAGTTCAAGCCCCAGGGATGGCAAAAAAAAATTAAAAATGAAAAGGAACTATTGATTGAAAAATTATTTTAAAAAAATTATTTTTAAAATCACATACTGATTTCTGTAACTAAAAATCAAACAAATTGGGAGCACTATTTACAAGACCACTTCAACACGGTTATCTAACTGATAGGATTTCTTACCACTTTAGATCACTGACCTTGGGTAGAATAATTTTGTCCAAGTATCCAGTTTTGAGACTCTTTTAGACTGAGAGATCATAAACACGATTACAATGTAATTTCTGAAGAATCCCAGATCAGTTCTACATTATAGAATCATCAAAAAGAAGAGAGAGCAAAATACTGAGTCCCAGGCCCTCATTCAAGAGAGGCAGGATTTGGACAGAGTGTGCTATTTTAAAATATTTCTCAGGTAATTGCAATGTTCACTAACATTTGACAACACTACTGAGGGCTTGTCTATGGCTCTAATGAGGCGACACATTTTTAGGTAAAGTTTATGTGCCTGGAATTGTCTTCCATATGGACTTAGACTTTTTCAAGACTAATTTTTAATTGACAACTAAGATGTTAATATACTACTGAAGAAAGCAGACTAAGATTTGCAAGACTTTCTTTTCCCTTCCAATGTCAGTGTGGGAGAAGAGGAAGAAGAATCACTAGTCTAATGTGCTACTGGTACCATGGTTTATAAGTCTTGTGTCATAGGAATTGTTTGCTATCCCCAGACTTTGCTATCAATCACTTGATTTTTGTTTAATGGGTCTCTGAGTAACTACATGATGCTTTCCTTTATATAGTCCGCTACAAGCTTATATCTGAGGTAGTCAAATCTAGTTGTACATTATCACTTCCAGAGGAGCTCACCATGGAAGAATGTATTTTTAATAAGCTTACAGGTGATTCAGAAACATTGTCAGATTTGATCATGTACTTCAATCCTTTTCCAAAAACTTACTACTAAAAATTACATGCAATAAGCTTATGTATAAAATAGTTTATAGTGACTTATTTAATAAGCAGTTTTGGCTCCCATAGCCACTCTAGAATCCAAACATTGAAACTTATAGTAAACAAAGGGTACAATGCCCAAGATTTCAGACGAAATTCTTACAGTGTTCAGAAGTTAAATTCACATCCCCTCAGGAGTAAGAAACAGAAAGAAATGTTATTTTCTATAACTCTATCCTTAATAATAAATAACATTATTTTGAGCTAAGGAGGTGTCTCAAGTTGTAGAGCACCTGCATAACAACTGTGAGACCCTGAGTTCAAAGCTGATACTGAAAAAAGGATACTGAAAAATATCAATAAAATATAGTATAAATTATATTCATAGATTTTTTTAATCAAACCACCTGGATTTTGTAATCAGGCCACCTGAATTCAAATCCCTAATATCCCATTTACTTTTTCAATTAAACTGGGAAACAACTCAAACTATCTCAATCCTTTTCTTTACCAGTAAAATAAAAAAAAAATTGTACTCTGGGAGCCTGTTAGGAATCCTTTGGTTATCAGGATCAGAAAGCTCAATTCTGTTTAAAGGATGAAATGGAGCTGTTGGATGAAGGGCCTAAAAAATTAGCTTAGGTTTTAAACTGCTAAATGAAATCACAAAGTTCCAATCTCTTTTTCTTTGCCAACTTCTTTGGTACTACTTTTACCCAGGGCTGATCTCCAAATCTTCCACAATTTTTATTCATCAATATGAATATGGTGTCTTTAGATATTTCTATAGAATACCAAGAATCCTTCAAAAATTTTCTCCTGAAATCTAATTGGTACAAACCGTTTCCCATGATCATCCCTGAACTAATCATTGCTGCCAAGAAAATGAGATTTCCTGATTGTTTTTAATCTATCGGTGTCTATCCTAAAGATGGGAATGGAAACTATTTTCTCCTTAGCACATGAGATATCCAGGGGGAAGAAATTAAAATCTGGATTCTATTATTAACAGGAAAAGAGAGTGAAACAATCTAGATAGGCTGAAACAAAGAGCACTCACTACTCTTCTATATAGGGGTTTGTGAGGGTTGCATAAAGTAACTCACATAAAACATGACTGGCTGGTACATGGTAAACACTCAATAAAACTTTACTGTGATTATTGCTAATAGTAGTGCTACTGTCAGCATCAATTAATTGACCCAATGTATGCCAACAACACTAAGGTCTAAATATTACCCAGAGAATATAGACATCTGCTTCTCATTTGTGCAATTGAAGGAAGGGAGGTCATGCTTAAATCCTATTGAAACACTCTTTCTTTTGCCACATGTGGTTAAGAGTAAATTGCTCAGCATGACAAGGCATGAAAGTTCTGGGAAACCCTATTGCTTCTCTTTACTCATAAAGCTATGTTTCACCACCACTAAAGACATCTCTAGACATAGAGTTCCATCTGTCATGATTGCATTCTCAACTACCACGAAAACAGAACCCACACAAATAAAGACCAGTTTTGACTTTTATATCCTGTTCTTACAGGCTAAGTATGTGAAGAAATGATCCAATTTAGCCAAAATTCCAACCTCTGAAATGCACTGCTTTGCTATATCCATTCCTTTCCATTGTGTTTTTATCCTGTGGTAAAGAAGATGGAGTTGTGAACTAGTAGAGGGAAGAAAAGGAGGCAGAAATGTGGACACGTTGTAAAGATTCATACCAAAACATTCAGTTCAGGGAAGCCCGTCTATTGAAACCAAAACAAGTATAAAATTGTATTGGATGAGAAAATAATAAGAATTTATACCAGATTGCTCAAGGAATCTTCCCTCTCTCTCTCTCTCTCTCTCTCTCTCTCTCTCTCTCTCTCTCTCTCTCTCTCTCTCTCTCTCTCTCTCTCTATGCGACCTAGTAACCACATGGTAATGTGTTCACTAACACTTT
Source organism: Dipodomys merriami (assembly GCF_024711535.1). NCBI lineage: Eukaryota > Metazoa > Chordata > Mammalia > Rodentia > Heteromyidae > Dipodomys > Dipodomys merriami. Next base: position 8,565,273 of record NW_027202604.1, on the reverse strand, counting down.
TCTGTGTTAGCTCTAGTTGTGGTTAACTGAATATAAGTTAACCACAACTAGAGCTCTCTGCGTTGTGACACTCTATCAGTCATTTGCTTGGGTTGAAAAGGGAGTGCCTAAAGGGACATAATCCTCATGTCTGACACCCTCAAAGGCTTGCCGTGGTTTTCACAAAAATCCTTTCATCTCTCTTTGCCTTTGTCCTGTCAACAGCCATGGAATAAGGCAGATTTCTCACACAAGAAATTACTTCCAAACAGAACATTCTAAACCAGTACTCCTCAAAAGAGTGTCAATAGGAAAGCCCGGGGGAGGCTTTAACGAAAATTTAGGGACTGGGGCCCCATTCAGAACCACTCAATCAAAATCTCTAAGAGAGAAACATGCATGCATGCGTGTGTGTGTGTGTGTGTGTGTGTGTGTGTGTGTTCTAAAGACATTTTTGATGAACATGTTCTATTCCCGATTACAAATCCCAATAAGTATATACTACCAACTATTATAAAAATATGCATTCCAAAAAATTCTATAAATTTCTTTAAAATAAATGCACTACCTGGGTGCCAGTGGTGCTGGTAGCTCATGCCTGTAATCCTAGCTACTCAGGAGGCTGAGATCTGAGGATCACAGTTAGAAGCCAGGCCTGGTAGGAAAGTCTGTGAGGTTCTTAACTCCAGTAAACTACTCAGAAAAAGGTGGAAGTGGTGCTGTGGCTCAAATGGTGGAGCACTAGCCTTGAGCACAAAGATGCTCAGGGACAGCACCCAGGCCCTGAGTTCAAGCTCCAGGACCAACAAAAAAAAAAGATATTGTTTATCTAAAAGTTATTTTATTGCCTCCCTAAAATGGCTAATAACAAAGAGATGCCACAATGGAGAGTTCTAGAATTAAATCCTATGTAACAGGATCAAAGCAATCATAGGGAGGTTATACCCTATTTATATGTTACCAATAAGATTACATATTTGTCATAGAAGTGATATAATTTTACAAATAAAGACAAAAACAAAAAGTAGATTATGTTTCCTCTATACAACTGAATACAATTAAGAAGAGTGGGCTTTAAAAAGTGATATTCTTTTCATTAGAAGGAGGAATCTGCAATGACCAATAAAAGGAAAAAGAAAGAAGGAAAATTAATTCTGACCTCTTAATTTAATTCAAATATATAGCAATTCAAAAGAAACTATGCTATACAAATTAATCTATGAGGTATAAAGTGATGTAATTCTATTTTATAAATCTTTACCTGGATTATAACAAAAGATATTCCCCAAATAAGGAAGTCAGTAGAAATCCTTACTGACACTACTGAACAATGTAATATTTTAGAAAGAGGAAAAACAAAAATGATTAAATTATGACTTCTTAAACCAGTGTATCAGTGATTATAGATATACATGAGAATTCTATCTTTGGTCTGGCCTGAATTAATCCACCTCAGTTTTTTTCAAGCCAATTAGAAACAGATAAGCCATATAAATTGATGACTATAGACAAATACATGCTGATATGTGCTCTTGAAATAAAACAAAATGTCATTTTCCCAAAAGATGTTTTTAAAGACCTCACTAAGTCTCTCTTTCTCCAATAAGAAGAAAAGTCTTTGAGAAGAATGAAAACATCACCTTTGCCCACTTTCTTCATCCATTTATTTTTAGACAGCAAAGGCAAATTCAACATATTACAAACATTTGTCTCACACACACTGGTAAGACTATTTGTGTTCTTCATCAGACAATCCCCATGCTTCACCATGGAACGGTGATGATTTACTCTATACAAAGTCAAGATGGAGGACCAATTTTTCCTCCCCAGGCTGAGTGAGATTCCCAGGTCCTTTTCTTGTAGTTATAAGATAAGCATATAAGAACAACTGAACAGTCATAAAGCTTTCTCATTCCTAGGCTCAGGGTGAATACAATGTCATTTCTATTTTCATGTCATTAGTCAAAGCAAAGTCACATGGTCCAGCCCAAAAATCAAGAGATGGGACATGCATTTTACCTATTACATTTTTCCTTATTGTTGGTGATATTAATCTGGACAATGTAAAGGCTTCAGATCCCTAATTCCATTTGGCCCTTAGATATTTCATATGATGAGAACTCATAAAGGCCTCAGAATATATCGGTGGTCCATGTCAAAATTACTCTGTACTATGAAGTTAAAGATAGTCCAAACCTACAGCCATTTTTCTCACTTCATGGGCTGGAAACCCCCAAGTGTTTCTCTCAAAACACCCTCCCCATAGCCTTCTCTGTCCACTGATATACTTTGTCAACAGTATGGAGTAATTCAGTCCCCTAAAGATCAGGTGTCTGTAATTTTATTTACCCCAGTGACAATCCAGGAGATGTAAATCGGCCATAAGGAAAGCTGCTTTTTCATTTGCACTACTTCATTCGTTTTGTATTTGTAAGATATACAGCCTGAGAGAGCTATAAATAAGAAGCTGGAAACAGCTTGAGGGGCTGGTGATGGAATCACAAATCACCAGAGTTACATCTTCATCAGTACTCTGATGTAGAACCTTTATAATTACCAAAATATATTTATCTCTGCTAAGCTATACAACTTGTATATCACAAGCTAAAAACTAAGTGACCTCAACTTTCCCAAAACTACTGCAAACTTTCATTTGGATCAGCCCAAATCTGCCTGGAGTAGATGCTGTTTCTTATTTTGCCCAAGGATAAGTTGGCCATGCTGTTTGAGGGTATTCTTTCCTATTGTCATCTCTTTGTAAGGCCCCAAATTCCAGCAAATTGGTTTGAATGCAATGTGAGAATTTAGCCTCACTAATCTATTTATCCTGATATAAATTGGTCTCAATTGAGTCCCCTTATAATTTATAGTGTAAGCTACGAAGACATAGAACCTGTCACCTCCAAAACATTTCACTTAAAATGTGCGAAACCACCTGGAACCAATGTCTCATCCCTGTCTGTAATCCTAGCCACTCAGGAGATTGAGGTCTGAGGATGACAGTTCCAAGCCAGCTCAGGCAGGAAACTTCATGAGAATCTTATCTCCTATTAACCAGCATAAAGCCAGAAATGGAGTTGTGGCTCAAGTACCAGCCTTGAGTGAAAAAGCTAAGTGTGAGTGCTCAGGTCTTGAGTTCAGGCCCCAGCACAAGCAAACAAAAGAAAATACACCTTAGCTAACCTGAAATTAATTTATTTATACTTTTTATTAGAAGAAGCTATTAAGCTGATACTATGGGTTTGAGAGGATGAAAAGTATCTTTTGTTAAAAAGAGACATCTGGGTGCTAGAAGCTTAAATTTGATGGAAGCAAACAGGCAGAGAGTGGGCAATTCTCTCAGTGGACAGAAATTAGAGTTGGATCCCTAGTAAGTACAAAGAAAGAAAGGATAGACTTGTGACTAGAAAGACTCTATTGGCGACTTTAATTACAATATTATTGGGCCTTATCCTAAAGGTTACATTATGCCAGTTATCAGCACTTACTGAGTGCTCTCATAAAGCAGGTGCTGTGCCAAGTGTGTTCCACACCACATCTCACTTGTTCTTTATGATGCTGCTTTATGCCATCCTTTTTTGTACTGGGGATGTGGCTCAGTGGCAGAAAATTTGCCCATCATTATGCCATTTTCAGATTGGGAGGTGGAGGGTTAAGTGCATGGGTGTTAGAATAGCAAAAACAATCCTTAGCAGGAAAAACAGTGCTGGAGGAATATCAATACCAAACGTCAAACTCCATTAAAAATCTGTAGTTATAAAAAAAATCATGGTACTGACACCAGATCAGACATGAAGACCAATGGAATAGAATCGAAAACCCAAACATGACCCCACAGACCTATGGCCACCTAATCTTTGATAAAGGAGCCAAAATGATCAGATGGAAGAGAGCCTCTTCAACAAATGGCACTGGCAGAATTGACTGATCACATGTACAAAATTAAAGTTAAATCCTTATATATCACCCTGCATCAGCATCAACACCAAATGGATCAAAGACCTCAAGGTAAAAGGAGAGACGCTGAACATATTACAGGAAGGGATAAGAGATATACTAGGGCTCCTTGGCACAGGTTGAAATTTCCTAACTAAAGGTCCAGAGACAACAAATCAAAGAAAGGCTGGATAAATAGGATCATGTTAAACTGCAGAGCTTCTGCATGGCAAAGGACATAGCTAGCAAGATAAATAGAAAACCCACAGACTGAGAGAAGATCTTCACTAGCTATACAACAGACAAGGGTCTCATATCAAAAAGATACCTAGAGCTCAAAAAATTACCCCCCCAACAAAAAAAAATCCCCAAAGACACAACCACCCCATTAATCAGTGAGCTAAAGAATTAAAAAGACTTCTCTGGAGAGGAAATAAAAATAGCCAATAAACACATGAAGAAATGCTCAACATCACTGGCCATAAAAGAAATGCAAATCAAAACCACATTGAGATACCCCCTCCCTCCAGGTAGAATGGTCATTATCAACAAAACAAGTAATAACAAGTACTGGCAGGGATGTGGCCAAAAGGGAACACTACTACATTGTTGGTAGGAATGTAAGCTGGTTCAACCACTCTGGAAGGCAATATGGACGTTCCTCAAAGGACTAAACATAGAACTCCCTATGATCCAGTAATTCCACTCCTGGGCATTTATCCAAATGATCTCAAGCTAGGCCACACTAAAGCTACCAACACAACTATGTTCATTGCAGCATTATTTACCATAGCTAAGAATAGAACCAACCCAGATGCCCTCAATAGATGAATGGATCAAGAAAATGTGGTATATATATATATATATATATATATATATATATATATATATATATATATATATATAAAATGGAATTTTATGCTTCTATCAGAAAGAATGACATCACCCCTTTCATAAGGAAATAGAAAAACTTAAAAAAAAAACCATATTAAGTGAAGTAAGCCAGACCCAAAGAAACATAGACTCTATGGTTTCCCTCATTGTAATAATTAGTATATGCCTAGGATATTCCTGGCAGAGAATCATAATAGCTCAGGAGCTGTATACATATGACAACACAAAATGATGGTAATTTTTTATGTTTATTTTTTGTGAACATACTGTACAGAGAGGTTACAATTACATGGGCAAGATAATGAGTACATTTCTTATCAAGCATTGCAGCCTCCTCCTTTGTTTACCCTTCACATCCCTTAAAATGATGGTAATTGAAATGAACTCTAAGACATGGAAACAACAGGTCTTTTTTTCAGATGTCAACTTTGATGTTGTCAATGTACTATATCTAGTTCTTTCTTCTTATTTTATTTCATTTTTCTTTTTCCAATGGTTTATCTCTGTCTTTGATTCTGGAACCCTCCATCTTGTATATACATTTATCTGATTTGGGGAAGGGAAGGGAAATAACAAAATAATGAAAATGACCTGGGGGGGACAGAGAGAGGGGAGGAGTGGGGGAAGGGAAGGGATATTGGGAGAGCAACAATGGAGTGGGTAACAATGTTCAACCAGAAATGTACCTTACTCATATAACTGTAACCCCTCTGTACAGCATCTTTATAATAAAATAAAATAAAATAAATTATTAAATAAAAGCATGGGCTACTTTCTCAAAGTTGTTTAGCTACTAAGTGGTAATAGGCTGGGAGGAGGGTATGCAAAGATTTAACCAAAACATGGCAACTCTTACCTTAAGGATATACCCACTGTACTGTATTTCATTAAGTCTCTTTAAAGAAATGAACTAATCTGGTCACTGAGGTGCTAAGATAAAAGACAAAAAGGAAAAAAAGAACAAATAATGACAGCAAAACTAAAACAAATACCAAGCAATGAGAGAGAGAGAAAAAAAAACTACTGGCCTTCTAAACCACTAGTTTTTTTGGGGGGGGGTTGTTGTTATTGTTGTTTGTTTGCTTGTTTGTTTTGTCGGTCATGGGGCTTGAACTCTGGGCCTAGGCACTGTCTCTCACCTCTTCAGCTCAAGGCTAGCACTCTACCACTTGAGCCACAGCACCACTTCCAGTTTTCTGAGTGGTTTATTAGAGATAAGAGTGTCACCGACCTTTGTGCCTGGGCTGGCTTTGAAAGGGATCCTTGGATCTCAGCCTCCTGAGTAGGTAGGATTATAGGCATGAATCACCAGCACTGGGCTAAACTAATAGTTTAGTTCTGGCTCTGCTATTCCAAAGCAAGACACTGATTCTCTGGACTTCCATATTTATGAAAAGTGCAATCGGACATTAAATGGAACTTTCTTCCTATTACCAAGAATGATTGATTAGCCACAAAGTCAAACACCAAGGGGAATTAAGAAATCTATACTCTGAAGACAGAATTAAATGAGTTGGTACAAGATACTCATTCCAGGAATGGCTAAATGGCAAGGAAACAGTCTTCTGCCTGCAGAACGTCCTCAGTGTTCAACCTACATCTTGGAAGTCACCATCTGCACATAATCCTTAATCATTCTACAAAAAGAACCTGTATCTCTCTGCCTGTGAGCTATCTATCTCATAGGCACATGCTCTGCCTGCTCATGAAATATTATAGAAGTTCAGAGAGTTATTTTGTGTAGGAACAGCCCTTAGCCAACAATGGAAAGTAATCAATGGGAAAATAAACCAGCTTTCTTCCCTTTGGAAAACATTTCCATGAATTTTCATCCGCTTGCTTTTCCCTCATTTTAAAATTCATATTGTATTCTTGGGAAACCTCTTTTAATTACTCAAACCTATAACCTATAATAACAAGAGAACCTGAATCTTAGTAACTTTAAAGCAAAAAAAAAAAACTAGTATCTTATCATAACAGAGATTTCTCACCCTGCTCACTCATGCAACCATCAATGTAAGTTGAGTGTCTTTTCTGGGTGATTGTCTTCCACACAGTGACTCAAATATTCAATCTTTGTTTTTTCTTTCAGTCATTCATGGGGTTTGAACTTAGGGCCTGGACGTTATCCCTGAGCTCTTTTGCTCAAAGCTAATGCTCTACCACGTTGAGCCACAGGTTCACTTCAGATTTTCTGGTGGTTAATTGGAGGTAAGAGTCTCACAGGGACTTTTCAGCTCACGCTGGCTTCAAACCATGATCCTAAGATATCCCAAACTCCTGAGTAGCTAGGGTTACAGGTGTGACTCACCCGTGCCCAGCTCAGCATTCAGTCCTAAGATTCCATAATGTCAACACACAGATTCTAGACTCTGCCAAGGGACAAACAACAAATAGATGAGGGGCATGGCTTTTAACTACCTTTATCTGGAAGCTTGTTACTTCCCTTCAAAACCCATTGGCCAAAGCTTGTCACATGGCTACCATCTAATGCAAAGGAGGCTGGGAACTGTCAGAGAGCAAGTCATAATTTGTGAATACCAGTTGCCTCTGTCACTACTCCTTTTAGGCACAACTCTGTAACACTTCCTGGGCCAAGACTTTCATAACTCCCCTTGCCACTTCCAAGGAGAACAAATTGTTTCCCTTCTTCCTTTATGTTTCTACAGTGCTATGACATACAGCTCTAAGTTAGACTTCTCTGAATGACTCAGAATTTTATTCTCATTATTTTGTGAACCCTCTATAGGAATAAGAAAGATTATTTCTTTTTCTAGCTCCTGTGATATTACAAAGAAAGCAGGTAGGATTTAATGAATATATCGTAGATAAATGCATGAATAATTTCTCAGAAACATCCTTGACCTTATAAGTTTCATATCCTACCTAATCACTTGTTGTAGTGCATGCAGTGGACATCTCTGGGATGCCATCCTCATCTCTTTGATGTGGAAATACGGTTTGACTACATTTCTCCTTCTGGGAATGGCAAGGAACCAAAGTCAGGGAAATAGCAGATAACAGTAAAACCCAGGATCAGGAGGCTCAAATTAGTACAGCAGGACTCAGATGCCAGACATAGGTCAGGAATGAAAACTGGACCTCCAGGCATTAGCACCCTCTCCAGGCTGACTGTGCCCTCCCATCCCATCACCACCATGTATGTGCCCAGTTCAAAGCCCCTGGGGCAGCTGGCACTTCCAAACCCACAGTCCAAAACTTCATAAGAAGAGCTGAGCTGAGCTGAGCTGATCCCCAACTGGCAAGAATAAATGAAGGAAAAGGAGATTTCTTAGCTGAGAAGCCTCTCAGAAAAGGAAAATTTTAAGCTTCCTAAAATTCAACACTCTTGCCATATGCTATGACTTTTTCCAGTCATACCAGGAATTGTGGACATTTCAGCTCCTGAGGATAATGTTGGGAAATTAACAAGGAGTTTATAAATAAGTTCTAACTCAGAGGCAGGGTCCATGTCCATGTTCTCCAAGCCTTGGGAAATGCAAAGCTCCCCCAGGACTCTCTTTTCTTGGACAGTACCTGCCATTGAGGCCTTGGCTACCTTCTGGGATCTTGTTGTTGCCAACATTGCCACCTTTCTAATAACAGACCTAATATTCTCCAGAACTCTTAAATTGTGCCAAAAATCAAGATAGCTCATGCCAAGACAAGAACTTAGAGTAGGATTTTGAGGTGGGAATGCAGGAAGGAGGATAGAAAATTAAAGCAGGATGGTGGGTTAAGCTCTGACTGAAGCAAAGACATCCTTTGGATGTGTGGAGCTTCTAACTACTTAAGTGATTTTAATCATCCAGTTACTATGTGAGCACCATTCCAGCAACCTAGGCTAACGTGATCCATTAAAAGACATGCTTCAGTCTCTGATCTAAGCAATCTTGCCAGGATGTTCTCTGGGAACTGGGCCCCAGATAATCCCATAATCACAACTCCTAGAGGTTCCTAGGACATCTGATCAACCTGGAGTTAAATGATAAGAAACAGACCTGAGGGGAGATATAAGGCTCATGTTCTACTTCACACCCATAACAGCCAGGCCAGATAGCACTAGCCTCAAGACTATGATGTGTAGGGCCCAGTGTAAAATGAAAAGGTAAAAAGGTAGAAATTGTTTTTAAATGGTCTGGATTTTGTAAAATAAGTTTTTTATTGTGAAAATACTGTACAGAGGGGTTACAGTTACATAAACAAAGTAATGAGTACATTTCTTATCAACCATTGTTGCCTCCTCCTTTGTTTATCCCTTCCCTCCCACCTCCACAACTATATCCCACCGCTGGCCCCCCCACACCTAATTGTAAAGTTTGTTTTTCAACATGGTGTCTTGTATATCTCATTGTTACTATGGGTCCACCTGTATCCCTATTTAAACATTTTGTTTTTTCCCTTCCCCTCCCCAAATTATACTGACATCAAATACAGTGAAAACAGGGGTTATACCGTGGGGGAGGGACATACAAAAAATCATATGGTACCTTATAAATGCATTAGAAATAATAACAAGAAAGAAAAAAACACTTGTGTCCCTATCTTGGGGTTTATTTCCCTTAACATCATCTTATCTGGTCATTACTTTTGACCTTTTCTACTTGTACTAGATATATACTAGTTATTGCAAATAAAGGAAACTATGGGACCTATGTTTCTTTGGGCCTGGTTTACTTCACTAATATAATTTTTCCAGGTCTTTTCATTTTCTAACAAATGGGGCAATGTCATCTTTCTGATGGAGGCATAGAATTCCATTGTGTATATATACCACATTTTCTTGATCCATTCATCTACTGAGGGACATCTGGGTTGGTTCCATATCTTAGCTATGGAAAATAATGTTACAATAAACATAGTTGTGCTGGCAGCTTATTTGTGTTAATTTGGATAAATGCCCAAAAGTGGGATTGCTGGGTCATAGGAGAGCTCTATGTGGAGTCTTCTGAGGAACCTCCACACTACTTTCCAAAGTGGTTGAACAAGTTTATACTCCCACCAACAATGCAGTAGGGTTCCCTTCTGTCCACATCCTCTCCAGCATCTGTTGTTATTAGAGATCTGGATTATAGCCATTCTAACTGGAGTGAAGTAGAATCTCAATGCTGTTTTGATTTGCATTTTTTTATAGCTAAAGATGTTGAGCATTTCTTCATGTGTCTATTGGCCATTCTTATTTCTTCTTCAGAGAAGTTTCTCTTTAAGTTGTTAGCCCACTTATTTATTGGGCAGTTGGTTCTTTGAAGATTTGTTGTTGGGGGATTTTATTTTTTGAGTTCCAAGTATATTTTAGAAATGAGACCCTTGTCCGTTGTATAGCTAGTGAAGATCTTCTCCCAATCAGTGGGTTTTCTAGCTAGCTATATGACCTTTGCCATGCAGAAGTTCTGCAGCTTACTGCAATCATTTGTCCAATCTTTCTTTGATTTGTTATGTTTCTGGGTCTCTATGAAGAAATGCTCAAACTCTCTAGCCATAAAAGAAATGCAAATCAAAACCATACTGAGATACCACCTCAGCCCAGTTAGAAAGGCTATAATCAAGAATTCTAATAACAACAGATGCTGGAGGGGATGTGGACAGAAGGGAACCTTATTGCATTGTTGGTGGGAGTGTAAACTTGTTCAACCACTTTGGAAAGTAGTATGGAGGTTCCTCAAAAGACTCCACATAGAGCTCCCCTATGACCCAGCAATCCCATTTTTGGGCATTTACCCAAATGATTACAAACAAGACCATACTAAAGTTACCAGCACAACTATGTTTACTGCAGCATTATTTACCATAGCTAAGATATGGAACCAACCCAGATGCCCCTCAGTAGATGAATGGATCAAGAAAATGTGGTATATATACACAATGGAATTCTATGCCTCCATTAGAAAGAATGACATTGCCCCACTTGTCAGGAAATGGAAAGACTTGGAAAAATTATATTAAGTGAAGTAAGCCAGGCCCAAAGAAACATAGGTCCCATGGTTTCCCTTATTTGCAATAAATAGTATATGTCTGAGACAAGCAAAAAGGTCAGATAAGATGATGTTAGGAGAAATGAACCCCAAGATAGGGACACAAGTGTTTTTTTCTTGCTTGCTATTGTTTCTAACTTATTTATAAGGTGATTTTTTTGTTGCTTTGTATGTCCCTCCCCCATGGTATAACCCTGTTTTCACTGTATTTGATGCATAATTTGGGAAGTAGAAGGGAAAAAACAAATTGTTTAAATAGGGATACAGGTGGACTCATTGGAACAATGAGATGTACAAGATGCTATGTCAAAAAATGAACTTTACAACGTTGGCAGGGTGGGGGGGATTGTAGTCATGGAGATGGAAGGGCAGAGATTCTAGGGAAAAAACAAAGGAAGAGGTAACAATGCTTGATAAGAAATGTACTCTTTACTTTGCTCATGTGATTGTAGCCCTCCTCTGTACAGTATTCTCACAAAAAAAATATTTTAAAAAAGAAGAAAATTTCAGCCTCCTATTCCATCCTGTAATGTTTTCAAGGTGTCTGATTTGACTCCAAGGTCTTTGATCCATCTGGAGTTGATTCTGGTGCAAGGTGATATATAAGGAGTGAGCTTTAGTTTCCTACAGGTGATTAACCAATTTTGCCAGCACCTTTTACTGAAGAGGCTGTCTTTCTTCCATTCTATTTTTTTAGCACCCTTATCGAAGATTAGATGGCTATAGGTCTGTGGGTTCATTTCTGGGCTTTCAATTCTATTCCATTGGTCCTGAGGTCTGTTCTTGTGCCAGTACCAAGCTGTTTTGATTACTATGGCTTTGTAGTAGAGTTTAAAATTTAGTATTGATATTCCTTCAGCACTGTTTTTTCTGTTAAGGATCATTTTTTCTATTTGGGGTCTTTTATTGTTCCATATAAATTTTTGGATTACCTCTTCTATTTCCTTGAAGAAGCGGTTGGAATACTGATAGGTATCACATTGAATTTGTAGATAGCCTTGGGAAGTATTGCCATTTTAACGATGTTGATCTTTCCAATCCAGAAGCATGGGAGGTTTTTCCACTTTTTAAGTTAGTTTTTATTTCCTTTATCAGGCTTTTAAAGTTTTCATCGTAGAGGTCCTTCATTTCTTCAGTTAAGTTAATTCCTAGGTATTTTATTTTTTGTAGGGCTATTACAAAAGGAGTTGCTTTCCTGATTTCAGCCACACTTTTCTCATTGTTGACATACAGAAAAGCCATTGATTTTTGAGGGTTTAATTTTATACCCTGCTACTTTGCCAAAGTTTCAAATCAGCTGGAGTAATTTGGGGGTGGAGTCCGTGGGATTCTTTAAATACAAGATCATGTCATCTGGAAGAGGGAGAGTTTTAATTCTTCTTTCTTTATTTGGGTCCCCTTTATGTTTGCATCTTGTCTTATTGCTGTAGCTAGGCATTCTAATACTAGATTGAAGAGAGAGTGTGGACATCATTATCTCGTTCCTGAGTTAAGAGGAAATGGCTTTAGTTTTTTACCATTAAGTATAATGCTGGCTGAAGGTGTGTTATATACAGCCTTTATTGTTTTGAGGAATGTTCCATGGATTCCTAATTTTTCCAGAACCTTCATCAGAAAGGGGTGTTGGATCTTGTCAAATGCTTTTTCTGCATCTATTGAGGTAACCATGTGGTTCTTATCCTTGCTCTTGTTGATGTGATGAATTATATTAATTGATTTGCATATATTGAACCAGCTTTGCATCTCTGAAATGAATCCTGTTTGATTGTGGTGTATGATTTTTTGGATGAATTGTTGAAGTCGATTGGCCAAAATTTTGTTGAGAAGTTTTGCATCAATATTCATCAAAGAGATGGGTCCATAGTTCTCTTTCTTTGATGAGTCCCTGCCTGGTTTTGGGATGAAGGTTATTATGGCTTCATAGAATGAGTTCAGTAGTGAACGTTCTCTTTCAATTTCATTGAAAAGTTGGAGTATTGGTGTAAGCTCTGCTTTGAAGGCCTTGTAGAATTCTGTTGTAAATCCATGTGATCCTGGGTTTTTCTTAGATGGGAGGTCTCTTATTGCTGTTTTTATTTCAATCCTTGATATAGGCCTATTAAGTTGATTTAACTCATCTTGGTTTAGTTTTTTCAGCGTGTTGAAATTTGCTAGGAAAAGGTCCATTTCTGCCAGGTTCTCAAACTTATTAGCATAAAGGTTTGAGAAGTATTCCCTTATAATGTTCTGACTTGGTTGTTGCTGTGGTGATGTTTCCATTATCATCTCTGAGTTTGTTTATTTGGGTGTGTTCTCTTCTTTTTTTGATAAGATTTGCTAAGGGTCTGTCAATTTTGTTAATTTTTTCGAAGAACCAATTCTTTGTTTTGTTGATTGTTTCTATGGTTTTTGGGGATTCTAATTCGTTTAATTCTGAGTTAATTTTAATTATTTCTTTCCATCTACTGGATTGGAGTTTATCTTCCTGCTCTTTTTCAAGGCGGTGCAGATGTCTTATTAAATTGTTGGTTTCAGATCTCTCCAATTTGTTGATGTACGAACTCAGGGCTATAAACTTGCCTCTGTCTTTGCTGTGTCCCAGAGGAGCTGATGGTTTGTGTGTTCATTTTTGTTGAATATCTTGAACATTTGAATTTCCTTTCTAATCTCTTCCATGACCCACTGGTGATTCACAATTTTATTCCCTTGTGGTCTGAGAGAATGCAAGGTACAACTTCAATGTTTCTGAATTTGGACAAGTTTGCTTTGTGACCTAAAATGTAGCCTATTTTGGAAAAAGTTCCATGTGCTGCTGATAAAAACATGTATTCTGATGCTGCTGGGTGAAATATTCGGTAGATGTCCGTTAAATCTAGTTGATCTATGCAGTTGTTTAGATCTGTGGTTTCTCTGTTGATTTTTTGCTGAGTTGATTTATGTAGTGGGGATAGTGGTGTGTTAAAGTCTCCAACAATTAATGTCTTTGGATCTATGTGAGATTTGAGGGAAAGTAGTGTTTCTTGGATAAATTTGGGTGCTCTGTTGTTTGGTGCTAGATATTTAGAATTGTAATATCCTCCTGAAGGAGAGATCCCTTAATTAGTATGTAGTGACCTTTATCTATTCTCACTAATTTTAATTTAAAGCCTATTTTATCTGATATTAGGATTGTAACTCCCGCCTGTTTATGGGGGCCGTTTGCTAGGTAGATTTTATTCCAGCCTTTCACTTTCAGAATATGTTTGTTTTTATGGGCAAGGTGTGACTCTTGAAGGCAGCAGATAGAAGGATCTTACTTTTTAATCCAACTAGACAGTCTATGTCACTTAATTGGAGAGTTCAGTCCTCAGTCTATTAATGTTGAGAGTTAGGACTGAGAGGTGTTTTGTAGTTCCTGCCATGACAGGGGCTCTGACAACTGGGTTCTACCTATGGTTCTTGGATTCTCAGTTTGGGTGCAGTTTCTTGGCTTTTATTGTGGTCTTGTTGGTTATCTATGTGTAGGGCATCTTTAAGTATCTTTTGTAGGGCTGGTTTGGTGGAAATATATTGTTTCAGTTTTTCTTTACTATGGAAGGTTTTTATTTTACCTTCGGTTATGAAGGAGAGTTTAGCTGGGTACAGTATTCTTGGTTGATAATTATGTTTCTTTTGAACATGGCATACATCATTCCAGGCTCTTCTTGCTTTAATTGTCTGCTGAGAAACTGAGGTTATTCTAATTGGTTTTCCTTTATAGGCGATTGAACCTTTTCTCCTTGACAATTTTAAGGATCCTTTCCTTGATCTGAATTGATCCTGTGCAGATTATAATGTGACCGTGGGATGTCCTGTTCTGATCTGGTCTATTTTGGGGTTTTAAAAGCTTCTTGTATCTGAATAGGCCTATCTTTTTGCATGTTTGGAAGTTCTCTGCTAGGCTCCTGTTAAATAAATTTCCTAGGCCATTAACTTCTGTGTCTAGGTGCTCCTCTACACCCCTTATCCTCAGATTAGGCCTTCTGATGGTGTCTTCCAAATGTTGAATAGATCTACCATATTTCTTGGATAGTTGTCTGTTCTTTCTCTATAATGTCTAGGCTGTCTTCGATCGCAGGTATTCAATCTTTTGCATGGTCTAACCTACTGTCAAAACTTTCTACTTTGTTTTTTATTTCTTTTCCTTCTAATTTGTTAGCTTTGATGGCTTCATATTCTCTGTTGGAGCTTTGTTTTAGATCTTATATGAACTTCTTTACTTCCTTAATTTGGTGTTCAGTGTTTATTCTCAAATCACTTAGTTGATTGGTTATGGTTTCCTTGGGTTCCCTTTCCTTCTGATGCCTCTGTTGATCTTTGTCTTTTCATCCCGCTCACACAATTCCTGTATTACTCTTTGATTAGTTTCCTCACCCTCAGGGGATTCTTGTATTAATTTTTGATTAGCCTCATTGTGCTCACCAAATTCCTGTATTAATCTTTGGTTAGCCTCATCTTGCTCCTTATCATGTTCACACTGAGTCCTTTGCAGGCTTTCAGTCTTTTCATTCATCATGTTTACCAGTAGTGTTTGTAGAGCTTTTTGGGAACTCTCTTCTGGATTATTCATTAACTGTTCTGTCACCTGATTATCATGAGTGGGAGTTGAGATACCCAGACTAGCTATTTTTCTTGTGTTTCTCCCACTTGTTCTGCCCATTTGGTATGAAAGTGACACCAATTTTGTGCTAGAACACTATTTTAAGGCAAGCATCAACCAGAGTCCTGTAGTAGCAGTCAAAATTGCTGTAGATACAATCTTGTTCAACAGGTACAATCTATTCAACATAATGGGCTACGAACATCAAAGAGGGATTCAGCAGACCAGAAATAAATAGATTTTAGGGAAGATTATGGGGAAAAATAGGATTAGAGTAATGCAGAGAGGTAAAAAGAAAGAGTGAATTTAACCAAGTCCTAATCTCAGGGAGGGAAATGGATAGGACAGAATGAAATGAGAGAGATAATAAACAAGAAAAAACAACTTTGGCGGGGGGGGGAGGGAGAGGGGAGGTGGGCAGGGAGGTGGGTAAGGGGGAAGGGGGAGGGGTAGGAAGATGGAAAGGGATAGGAAGGGGAAACAAAGGAGGAGGCAACAATGCTTGATAATAAATGTACTCATTACCTTGCACATGTAATTGTAACCCCTCTGTATGGTATTTTCACACAAAAAATTAAATTTAAAAAATGAAACACTTAAAATTATGTAAGTATAAGGAAATGACATTCAGAGAAGAAATGAGAGAAGAGAGATAAAAAGAAAAAATTAAAAAAAAATTAAAAATGGAATACTTAAAAATTATATAGGTATAAAGAAATAATACTACTATTAAAGAAGTTAAGCCTAAGAGGTTGTGAGTAATACATTTCTGAATTAAGTATGCACACAATGAGGGATAAAGTCTAATCATCAATGACGGGTATATATCTGGGGATGAGCAGAATGGCAATTAAGTCATGCAAAAAAGAAAAGAAAGAAAAAAAAGGACCAAAAGGTTAAAAGAGATTTAAACACACACACACACACACACACACACACACACACACACACACACACACACACATGCACACCTAAAATTAAAATTATGGAAAAGGAAAAAAGTAGAATTTTTTAATTAAAAAAATGAGATAGAAAAAAGTTGATTTTTTTGTGAGTGGGGGAAGAAAAATCTTGTATCTCCCCTGTGTCAGTAACCAGTCTTTTGGTGCAATCTCTGGTCTGCTTGTGGTGTTTGGTTTTCCTGTGGCTTGATTGGTGTCTTAAGTCAGTTTGTTTGAGCAGGCAGAAAGAAGCTCTGCCTTACCCAGGACTTTGTGATCCTCCTCCCAGGCTAGTTCAGTGGGAGGGATATCTGCTTTGAGTATCACAAAAGAAGGAGATAGTTGTTTTCTCTAGCTTGGAGTTGTGTGATGGGGATGGGTTCTGGGTAGGGTTGAGGCCTATCAGCTTTTCCCTGAGGGGCTATCTCCTGAGACACTCACAGAGCCCAACCTGGAGACATGCTCAGGGTTTATGTTTAGTGAGTTTCCATTGTTTGTCTTTTACTCCTTCTGCTGTCTAGGCTGCAGTGGGGAGGGGTAGCCTCTGCTTCTGTTTACCTTATGAATGAAGTCACTCCTCTGGGGACAGAGCTCCCTCTGCCTGGGCAGGGTGACTTTCCCCTGGGTGGAACTGAGCCTGGCAGGTCAGGTTAGATTCCTGTGACCTCCTCCTATTGTTTTCTTCCAAGGCCTGAGTTGGAGCTAGCTGCTCCAGCTGGGCCTTTGTCAGTATCAAAAATGGAGATCTTCTCTGGTGGTGGGTGAGGGGCAACCTTCCCAGTGCTGCTCCATGAGAAGGATTGATGTTATGGGTCTATTCACACCAGACTTTTGGTTCCTGGGCTGTCCCTGGTCTGCGATTAGCAGGATAAAGATTTCTGCTCCTTGTCAGTTCTTGCTGGTAGTGAGTAGAATTGGCTCACACACCACATCTGGTGCCTTTGTCCTGGACTCTCTCTGTTGATATAGTGGTAATGGCAGCTTCTGCCACTGCAGCCACCACAAGTGGCTACAGGCAAATGCTCAGATCTGTCTCCTTGACCAAGCTGTCTGGATTTTCCCTCTCTGGCCAAACTCTCTGTACTGTGATAGCACACTTGGTGTGATTCTCTAGCCTAGGACTTCACTGAAACACTAAAACTGTTTTCTATGTGAGAGCTTGTTTAGCTTCCAGCTTCTCCTCTGCCACCTTCCTCCAGACTCAATGGTCTGGATTTCTAAGGCATGGGAGCAGAAGGGACTCTCAGTACAGGGATCTGTGTGGCCAATTGCACAGGTTGCAGCCCATAAAACAAGCCCTAGCTGCTGGCCTAAACACTATAGTAGAGATTTAGAAAGTTTCAAACGTGTTCCTTCCTTGAAGGTGCCTCTCAAACTGGGAGAGAAGTCTTCTTTATTGAGGTCCAAATGAAATATTGGGCCAAGATTATAGAGATAAGGAACAAGCCTCAAAATATTTTAGCATTATGCATATATCTCCAAGCTCTCAGATATCAAGGAATTCACAAGAGAAAACAAGTGCTTTATGAGTCACTTACCCCCTAGAATATTACACAGCCACCAAAAATAATGTTTATGAGTGACTTCTAATAATACATGGTAAAATTACTGCAATATAAATTCAAGTGAATCAAATATAATCATAATTATGTGAATATGCCTGCATCTAAAAAAAATTCTGCTTTAAAATAGAAGTATAATTTCAACAGTGTGTACTCCTGGGTGAAAATATTATAAATGACATCTATTATCTTTTTAATATTTTTCTTTGCCTTAAATTTTCTTCAGTGCACAGATGTGAATTTTATAAACAAAACAAAATTCTAGGAATTTTACTGAAAAATAACAATAAAATAACAATAAAACAACAATTATGCATGGAACCTTCAGACTTCTGCTGACTTCTAGAAAAGTTTTGCTATTTATTTTCTACTTTTGCAGTACTGGGGTTTGGACTCATGGCTTCACTTGCAAGGCAGTTGCTATATCACTGAGCCATGTCTCTAGTCTTTCTTTGTGTAGTCTATTTTGATATAAGAATTTACTTTATGCCTAGGAATGCTCCTGGACTGCAATCCACTTATGTTAGGATTCCTGTCTTTGTTGGAGTGGCAAACACACACCACCATGCCCAGC
This sequence comes from Dipodomys merriami, assembly GCF_024711535.1. Taxonomy (NCBI): domain Eukaryota; kingdom Metazoa; phylum Chordata; class Mammalia; order Rodentia; family Heteromyidae; genus Dipodomys; species Dipodomys merriami. The sequence goes on along the minus strand of NW_027202604.1, from coordinate 8,546,818 downwards.
TTTTTCCATTGAGATGAAGTTTCATGGGCTTTTCTGTCTAGGATGACCTTGGCATTACAATCCTTCCATTCTTAGTCCCTCCTTGAAGCTTGAATAACAGGCACATGCTACCATACCCAGGTATGGATTGAGAAGCATCTCATGTATATTTCTTGGCAAGCCTCAAACCATGACCCTCAGTCTTCTAGTAACCAGGATTACAGTCATGAGCCACTGGCACCTGACAAAAAGTTTTATTATTAAGCTTATTATAAGAAGTGATGTCTACATTATTCGGAGTGTTCTTTAATTTCTAAATAGAAAAGAAAATGTTACTTGACATAATATTGATTTTTATAATCTATTTTGACAAAACAAGGTTAATATCTAAAAGAAAATCCACATTTAGAGGTCTTGTCAAACCAATTTACCTAATGTCAACCTCTCCCTCTTCTGCCCTTTGAAGTGGCTCATGCCTGTAATACGAGCTACTTAGGAGTCTGAAACCAGAGGATCATAGTTTGAAGCCAGCCTGTGTAGGAAAGTCCATAGACTTATCTCCAGCAAAAATCAAGAGGTACAGCTGTGGCTCAAGTGGTAGAGTGCTAATCTTGAGAAAAAAAGGCTCAAAGACAGTGCCCAGGCCCTGAATTTAAGCCCCATGACTGGAACACAAAAAAAAAAATAAATAAAAGAACTAATGCCACTGAGATGGAGTAGTTGAGAACATAAAGGACAAATGTTTAGATATAGGTTCAGCAGAACAAAAATTACCTACTCCCTGGTATCACAAAGCAATAACTTCACTTGTTCATATATAGCTAACCTCATTTCCTCATGAGCGCCTTTACCCCACTACCACAGAATTACTGGAGAAGAGAAAAGTTGATTTTGTCAGTTGGAGATTACTTAGTCTCTACCATCTTAAAACTACTTTCTTCAAATGTGTTCAATATAAACTTAAGATATGCTAAGCAGGAAGTGGCGCTGTAGCTCAAGTGGTAGAGTGCTCGCCTTGAGCTGAAGAGCTGAGGGACAGCGCCCAGGCCCAGAGTTCAAGCCCCATGACCGACAAAAAAAAAAAAAGATATGCTAAGCAGAACACAGTTTCTTAAGCCTATAATTGTAGATGCTTGAAGGCAGAAACTAGGTGAATTGAAGTTTGAAGTTAGCCCAAATAGGGGGACCCCACCTCAACCAATAAGCTGATGTAGTGGCACTGTGATCTACTACGTAGGAGGCCATAGGTAGAAGGGACATAGCCTGAGGCCAAGTCCAAGCCAAAACATTAGATCCTATCTGAAAAATAAGCAAAAAGGGGGCTGGAAGTGTGACTTAATAGTAAAGCACCAAATGTGAGGCTCTGAATTTGAACCCTAGTACCATTATAAAAGAAAAAGTCCACAAAATTTCTGATCTCATACAAATACATTAACTGAAATATGGTACACTCAAGGGAGAACTCAAATAGTGTAATTCCTTAGCAAGGTAAAATCAAAGTTAAGCAAAATAAGCATTGAAAGGGGTGGAATAAGGTCAAGGAGAAAAGGGTAGATGAATGAAGAAGAGGGCAGGGGAGGGGGGCAGGGGAATGCAGTCAAAAATCCAATGTATATTCTACAAAATTAAGAAGAAGGTTGCTGGGTGCCAGTGGCTCGTGCCTGTAATCCTAGCTACTCAGAAGGCAGAGATTTGAGGATTGCAGTTCAAAGCCAGCCTGGTCAGGAAAGTCCTTGAGACTCTTATCTCCAATAAACCACCAGAAAACCAGAATTGGTGGTGGCTAGCCTTGAGCTAAAGAGCTGAAGGACAGCTCCCAGGCCCAGACTTCAAGCCCCACAATTTATAGATGAAGAAGGAGGAGGAAGAGGAGGAGGAGAAGGAGGAAGAGGAAGAGAAGGAGGGGGAGGAGGTGGAGGAGGAGGAAGAGGAGGAGGAGGAGGAGGAGGAGGAGGAGGAGGAGGAGGAGGAGGAGGAGGAGGAGGAGGAGGAGGAGGAGGAGGAGGAGGAGGAGGAGGAGGAAGAAGAAGAAGAAGAAGAAGAAGAAGAAGAAGAAGAAGAAGAAGAAGAAGAAGAAGAAGAAGAAGAAGAAGAAGAAGAAGAAAAAGAAGAAGAAGAAGAGGAAGAAGAAGAAGAGGAAGAAGAAGAAGAAAGAGAGAAGGAAGGGGTGGGTAGGAGAGTGAGTGAGGGGAGGGGGGATGGATGAGAATGTTGAAAGGGGAAACATTGATCAATATATATCGAATTCATAAACTGCTTTGTTAAATGGCAACTCGTTTGTACAACTACTTAAAAATAATAGAAAAACATTTCTGATCTCCTGATGCACAAAAACTTCAGTGAGAGAAATAAGAGAACTTGAGGTTAACTTTAAAGCTACCCAAAGTACTGATTTCTTTAGATACTATAAACCTGATCCTTACACAGGAGATATGAATAATGCAGAAATCACTGTTGTCTCTGAAAAGCTATGAAGTACCTTTTCTGCCCTTATTTTACTGCCTTGTCCTGTTAGATAAGAAGTGTAAGAAAACCTTTAATGAGGCAGAGTTGGTTTATGTAGGTACATTAAGGACTAGGTATCAATTAAGAAAACTCATGAGCTATATTTCTCTGAGGTGTCCATTGGAAATCTTTCATTTGGTTTCATTTATGGACACTTGTCCATGGAAGGGATTACATTTTCATCTTGCTCCTAGGAAGCTCAAAGACAAATATATAGTTTGTCTGTAAGGAGTACATAATTTTCACCTTTCATTTTGTTCCCTACCCTTTCAATTTAGCTCCAAATGACTTTTCCTTCCCTTAATTTTTTCTTAGCCCTGGTTTCTTCACTACTTAGTATTCTTAAATACCTTTTTTTATTGTAAAAATACTGTACAGAGGGGTTACAGTTACACGAGCAAGGTAATGAGTACATTTCCTAGCAAGTATTGTTACCTCCTTTGTTTTTCCCCTACCATTCCTTACTACCTCCACAACTAATCTCCCCGCTTCCCTTCCCCACTCCATGCTTAAATTGTAAAGTTCGTTTTTCAACATAGTATCTTGTACATCTCATTGTTACAGTGGGTCAATCTGTATCCCTATTTAAGCATTTTGTTTTCCCCCTTCCCCTCCCCAAGCTAGAGAAATGTATATACAATATGCAGGGCACCTACATCAAATACAGTGAAAAAAGGGGTTATACTGTGGGGGAGGAACATACAAAGAAAGAAAAATAATATCACATGGTACATTATATATATATTAGGAACAATAGCAAGAAAGAAAAAACCACTTGTGTCCTTATCTTGGGGCTCATTTCACTTAACATCATCTTATCTTTGACCTTTTCTGCTTGTCCCAGACATATACTAGTTATTGCAAATAAGGGAAAACATAGGGCCTATGTTTCTTTGGGCCTGGTTTACTTCACTTAATATATTTTTTCCAAGTATCTTGTATACCCCTTTCAAATGGTTTTTGAACAATAAAGTTCTTGAATGCTCAGTATCCTGTCAATAATGCTCTTGAAGATAGCTTTATGATGTGACTGGACTGTATTCCTTAAGGAATAAAAACTATGTATTACTGTGTGGCATCTGTCATACAATAAGCAGTTTAGACTGTTGGCTTGTGTGAATGAATCTCAGGATGGCGAATGCTTTGAAAATGATTGAAAAATGTGCAAAGCAACTTACATTGTAGTATCCGTCACACGTGACAGTTTGCTTTAAAATATTGTGATAATCTGTTAGCATAAGATAGCTCTATTAAAAAAAATGGGATGAGATTTTCACATCAGATTGTTCCATGCTACTCACAAAGTCTTGTTCTGCAAAGTGACTGTAAACATGTTTGGCGTCCCTTATTCACTGTGAACGCAAACATGGAGTTGTGTGCGGCAGGTCCCATCGAATCTGCTGTCAACTTGAAGATCTCCCCTGCAAGTCACAAGATCTGTAAGCAACATGTTTGAATGTTTAAGACAAGACAAGCAAATGTTCCCTGTAGGGAAACTAGCACCATTTACAAGGCAAGATTCTACTCAGGTACTGAGTGACCAGGGAAAGGATCCCTTCAGCAAGTGCTACTTCCAGGCACACAGTAAGAACAGAGGATGTCTTAGATTCACATTACTACTTTACTGCCTCTCAACTCTTCACCAGGTACCTGGTAATACAAAAAAAGAAAAGGAAAAGTGGTTGCTGTTTTGTAAACATTTCCTATGTGCCAACCACCAGGGTAAGCATTTTACAAATATTTAGCAGGAAAATATGGAAATTGATACTCACTCCTCCTAACTGTAAAGGAGAGCAGATTCCAGGACCCTCTTAATGTGCAGAGAGAAGATGATGGTGGGAATGCACATGAGGAAGAAAAGGAACAGAGAGAAGGTAGAGAGAGGGACTAGCTCACACTGTCAGGGGAAGAGGCTTTTAGAAAGAAAGGTCTGTTTTTCTAATAAGAGTGCCTAGAAAAGATGTGACAGCTGCTGTGGGAAAATAGAAGCAACGTTTAAATGTGACATTTAGAGAGTTTCATGGCACGACGTGCAGTGTAATCCCTTCCCTGAAATCTGTAGTGGAAATGTGTGAGGCCTCCCCACACAGAAACACAGGGAGGTGCATGTGAGGAGTAGGAACATTAGCACGTGTCTGGGTTACATGCATGATTCCTCTCATCGTAAGATCTATGACTCAAGGCCAAGTGTCGGCAAACTGCAGCTCCAGGATCAAAACTAGCCAGCCTGGTTTTGCAAGCAAAAGTTCACTGGGACATGGCTATGACTATGCCTTTTAGGTGTGGCTGTGTCACCGTCATTCCACTGGAAGAGGTGAGTATTCATCCTCTACTCTGCCTGGCCCACAAGCCTGAGATTTGTTCTATGGTCTTTCACAGGAAGTTTGTCAACTCCTGCCCTAAATTCCTAAATAAGAAAGATAGAAGATGCAAAGAGGAAAATATTTTATCCGTCAGGCAAATGGTATAAGACAAGCTCGGAGTCAACAAACCTAAACTCAAGATATAGTCACTGCTTCCTTGGCCAAAGACATAATAATGCCCACTTTGGAGAGCTACCAGGATACTCAAACATGAAAGTAATTTTTTAAACATACTACATATTCATAAATGTTTAAAGACTATCAGCCTGATAATGGTTCAGATTTTGTGATTTTTGTCAACAATAAATACTAAAGATGTCTCAATATCTCTCTCTGTTTCTGTGTCTGTCTATGTCTCTCTCTATATGCGCATACATAGACATATGTAAATACAAATAAAAATATGTATATATAAATATACATAATATTATATAAATATTTATAGAAATACATATATATGCATATTTTTTAATTTATTTTTTCAGTCGTCGGGCTTGAACTCTGGGCTTAGGCACTGTCCCTGCACTCCTCAGCTCAAAGCAAATGCTCTACCACTTGAGCCACAAAACCACTTCCAGTTTTCTAGTGGTTTATTGGAGATAAGAGTCTCATGGACTTTTGTTCCCAGGCTGGCTTTGAACCAAAATCCTCAGATCTCAGCCTCCTGAGTAGGTAGGATTACAGGCGTGAACCACTGGCACCCAACTTACATATATTTTTGTATCCCTATATATGTATATGCATATATATGTATACATATACAAATATATATGTATATTTGTCTCTTATTGTTCATTCAGGATTGATTCCAGCACCATAGGCAAATAATTGAGGGTGCTTAATTCTATTGTGTACAAATGGTATAATATTGAGATATACATTAAGTCATCTCTAGATTATTCATAAAATCTAATACAATGTTACATACTAGGTAAAAAGTTGTTATAGTGTATTATTTTTAGAATAATGACAAAAGCAAAGTCTGAACATGTTTAGATGCAAATATTTCCAAATATTTTTTATTCATACTTGGTTGAATCCAAGGATGTATAACCATGGATACTTAAGGCCAACTAATTAATATGAACATCAACACAGATTATAAGCATCATTCAGAAATGGTTTTAGGACAACAAGCATATATCTCACTATAGCCACCATCCATCATGAGGTGTGTCTCAGGTGCTCAGTTTATTCTTTCAGTCCCTTGAAGACTAACTGCCTTAAATCCATGATGAAATACAATTTTGTTACATCAACAAAATCCTTAATTTGCCTATTCAGTGAACAAGTGGCCACGCCATTGATCCATCTTTTTCCAAATGGCATTTAAGGACTCATTTATTAAGGCTTTAGCATACCTAAAACAAATAATTATACACTTCCACAGAGCCATCCATCTTCCCTGTTGTTCATTTGTTTCCCCAAAATACAATAGTCTCCCTGCTGATTTGCCATTGATGAAATCCATTTTAGTAAACTTCATCTAAGCACAGGTTAAAATCATATGCATTTCACTACCGTGCTTGAGGGCAAATAATTTTCATCCTTACAACTTATATAGATCTGTTTGCTAGCCATCTAGCAGCCATTTTTGCAATTATACTTGCTATATTTTGTTTATTGGGCTTGGGGGAAAAAGGAGTGAATTGCATGCTATGAAGTTGTCTTGAACACTTAAACCAATTTGCTTTTAAATTATATTCAGAGAATCCCTAACATACCTTTGATTAAAAGCATTGAAGTGAGAAATGTACAATAACTTTGATTAACCTGTATTATAATTACAAGTGTTGATTCACAATTTCTTCTAATCTTAGAATTATCTTTTCTTGAATTATTTTTTTCAAGTGAAAAGAGAAAAGTATCATTTTTTTAAACCCTCAAATCATCTCAGTGCAATAAACAGTAGTTGCCAAACATGGCTGCCCAATAGAATAATCTGAGATTCAGACTTCTAAATAATCCTCCTGAATCAACCAAATGAAAATTTTTAGGGGGCTAAAACCTGGCTTCATTTAGTTTTAATAAATACTTCAGAGAACTGTAGCAAGTTGGCGTTGCTGGCAAGTTACTTTCAGACAACACAAAATAATACACAGTTATTCCAAAGTATTCAGCTTGTGCTGTTGATCCAAGTGTTAACAGTCCAAAGGGAAGGAAAAGCTCACAAATTAAATTTTGAATGAATACTTAAGATCTCTATAAATGGATTAAAGTTCATAAAAGCTAAGACTTAAACAAGAGACAATTCATACTCTCAAATAGGATGATTTGTTATGTAAAGATGCCAGTCGCCCCCAATACAATTGTAATTATTATTCTAGAATTTACACTTTAAAATGTTCATCAGTAGCTAAATTTACTTTTAAAATGAAGAAAAAGAATGGAATTGGAAATTGGTTTGACCAAATACTAAGACAAATAAATATATAATATTGTAATTGAAGCATTGTGTAACTGGCACAAGAACAAATAGGCCAATGTAAGAGATGAGAGAGTGAAGAGAGGGGAATATATCTGTAGAACCTCAATCCATGGGAGAAAGAAAGCTTGTATAGGAAACAGTGTTGGGAAGTTTGTTCACTGCATTGGATCCCTACCTCACATCATGAGCAAGATAATCATTAGCAGGATTAAAGTTTTAGATGTGAACAGAAGTATAGATGTAAATAATATCAGAATAACATCAGTCAAATCAAAAAGAGAGGCAAAGAATTTGTGAAAGCACAAACTACTAGGGCAAAATTGACTACTTAAATTTCATCAAAAGGGTATCCGTTCAATGAAGAAATAATACAGCAAGCTAATAGAAACTTGACAGTAAGAGGACATGGGTGTAGGGGAAAGAAGAAAAGAAAAAATTCTTACAGGAAGTAGTGTTGCGGCTCAAAGTGGTAGAGCACTAGTTTTGAGCAAAAAAAAAAGTCAGGACAACATCCAGGGTCTGAGTTCAAGCCCCACAACCAACCCCAAGAAAAGTAAAAGCTCTTACAAAGCAACAGGAAATTTTTATGAGCTTTGGTATAAAAATAAAAAGGCAATTATTAGAAAACCCAGCATCGGATGATAAATATATAAAAGGAGCTCAAACTAATAACTAGAGAAAGGAAAGTTGTAACTATGAGATAGGATTTCATACCCTGAGATAGGTAAAAAGTAGAAAGCAAGATACAGGAATTCCTAATACCTGGGCTTATTTTGAATATTTGGCACTGATGAAAATCATGCATTGTGTACATGACCAAATCAAATTTAGTCATACCCTATGACCCAGCCCACCAACTCCTCAGATTGTTCCAATGAAATTTCCACACAGGTCACTAAGAGTGCTTACCATAAAAATATTAATGACAGCATTGCTTTTCAGGAATAGGAAGAAAATTGAGAGTATTATAATTGTCCAACCCCAGATAATACTTAAATTGAATGTGGAATATTATGTAGCAGTTAGAATCAGCAGGTAGCCAGATGCTGGTGGCTCATTTCTATAATTCTAGCTACTCAGGAGGCTGAGATCTGAGGATGTGGTTGGATTCCAACCCAGGCAGGAAAGTCCATGAGACTCTTCTCTCCAATTAACCACCAGAAAGCCAGAAATGGCATTGTGGCTCAAAGTGGTAGAGCACTAGCCTTGAATGGAAAAACTCAGGGACAGCATCCAGGCCCTGAGTTCAGGCCCCATTACAGACAAAAAAAAAAAAAAGAATCAACAGGTAGATACAAAGCTACATGGAAAAGTATTAAAGTCACAGTGTAGCTGGGCATGCTGGAGCATGCTTGTAATCCTGGCCATGAAGAGGTTGAACAAGGAAGCTCATCAGTTAGAAACCAGCCCAATCTACACATAGAAAACTCAGCTCAGATAGATTAGATAGATAGATAGATAGATAGATAGATAGATAGATAGATAGATAGATAGATAGATAGATAGATGATAAAGTTTTTAAATATTTTTTAAAAATTAAAACAGTGGTAAATAAAAAAGTACTTATATACACGTAAATTTAAAATCCATGTTCAAAAAATGATACAATTTATAGCATATACAGATAAAATGATATATTTCAATCATTTTTTAACTGCAAGTAGGTAAAGGAAATAGGAAGGGGAAATGGGGAAAAGAAAAAGGAAAAGAAGAGTTGAGTGTAGCTTTGTGGTACAGGAAGTACTTAGCATGTCTGAGGCCTTGGGTTTGATCTAAAACAGAGGAGTAGGAGTAAAGTAAAGTAAGGTGAGAATAATGGGGAAAGGAATGAGGAAAACAAAGTTCTTGGCTTTAACAGTAACAATAGTAGGCTATGAACATTAAAATGTGATTCAGTGAATTTTCTGAGTTAGAGGGAGTAGGGAGAGCAAGATGGGAAAAGACAGGTAGAGAAACCCTAAAGCAATGTGAGCTCTAGCAAGTACTCATAGTGCAGTGCATGAAACCACATAGGCCTGTAAATTCTTCCAGCCTGGATCACTGGATTCACCGGGAAGACCCAGGGAGTTGTCACACATTTCTTGCCCAGAGGTGTTAAAATGGGACCTTACCTTTCATTCCTCTGTTTGTCTGTGAATAAATATATACATTATTCTTGTTCTTTTAATTCTGTAACCTCTTCAGAGCAGTTAAAAATTATGTTAAAAACTCATTAACTTTGACGAGATATTGATGATGCCAGCGGTTAATTACGAGCCAGCTGGTGTTATGGCAAGAATTAAAAAGTTAGACATTGGAAGTTTGTTGAAAAAAAAAAAAAGCCAGCCTCACTGCATTTGCTAAGGGAATCGTTGGAAGATGTCACTAGATGATCTTACCACACAGGTCAGTGAGAGATCTAGGGGCCAACAGATCAAACTCTGTCACCTTGCTTCATCACCCAGTACTGGCAACTCCTGGGCTCTCCGCTGAAAGAATGAAAAGTAAGGGCTATAAATTCCCATGCTTCATGGTGTTAATTGATTGCAAGCTGGGGTCAGAAAAACATTTCTCCCCAAGGAGTACTCATCCACACTTTAGAGGCACTGTGGGGGAGCTGACATGCCTATAAAGCATTAAGCAATGGTCACTGTCAAGTACCAAATAGCAAAATTTAGTATGCCGTTGACTGGCATTCACAAGGCAGGTGTGACTGTGTCCAGGGGTCCTCTGCCTCTCAGGAGCAAGGGTTTTCTTCTTGTTGTTGTTGTTTAAACTTGTCACCTAGTGAAGTGTTTCCTTTCATTGCCAAACACTGTATATTTTTTGAAAGAGTATATACCTAATGTTATGGTTTGGGGAAAATAAAGAAAAATAAGCTGAAAAACATTGCCTTTCTCATGAGACTTTTTCACCATATAATTAAAAAAGAATGTAAGACTCAGGACTTCATTAGACTTCGCCCAGATAGCCTGACTAGCACACCTGCATAGGTGAGTTGCGGAAGCGATGTTGGACTCCGATCTGAAATGGACATTGTATTTGTACCTGTCTCTTTGGCCTTGTCATCATTAAATGGAGTGATGCAAGGAGACCACTTACATATCAGTTAGGAAACTGTATAGGAAACACAAGAAACATTTGTTACTTCTTGCCCAGGTAGGCAGTAAGTACTGTGTGGGGCCTGGAATTTGACTACACACATTCACTTCCCAGCTTTGCCACCACTTGCCAATGATACTAGGCAAGTAAAGGAACTTCTCTTAGACACAGTGAATATAATGAGAGTAGTAATAGTGCTTGTAACGTTGTATTAGGATTAAAGGAAATAAGCCACATAAAGCATTAGAATGTTTTTCACAGTAACCCTGCCCTAAATGATAGCTATTACTTCCTGCCATTACTATTACTAATAGTACTACTACTGTATGAACAAACTCTGTATGGATACTAATGGCAATCAGCAGGAACCCAAAGAATTTATCAGACTTTGTAACACACAGGGGTAGGAATATGAAATCACTTTCTCCAAAGCCCTGAAAGAGGCCAGATCTGAGAGCGAACACTTTTGAGCTCCTTTAGTTTTCACCATCCTCTAATCTCTGGGTAAGCAGTGGTGTGTCTCTGGCCTCCTCAAACCCAGGCCCTACCTTGTATGGGTGACAAGAATCCTGTGAGCTGTACTGTATGGCCTCCCCACTAATTATAACACTGCAAAGTATGTCCCTATATGTGGTTTGCACTTCCTTAGGCCAAGGATCACACTCCAGTACCTCCCTAAAGAGGGATGGAACAGTTCTCATCTCTCTCCATCACTGAATATTCATGATGGCTTACTCTGTTTTTCTTTTTATGAGGAGCACAGTTATCAAAATTATTTTCTTGTTTTTTTCCCATGAGGCTCTTCACTTTATAGGCCAGCTCTCGTCTTCACACAGCTCTATTCTGTTCCAGAAAAGGATTCACCAGTTACAAATGTTCACCATAAAATAGAGGTATTCTTTCCTCCTGCAAGCCACAATGCTCAGCCCAGGTCTTAACTGTTCTTGACCAACTCTCTCATTTCAATGGAAGCAAACCTTTCAAAGTCATGGAGGGAGCATTTGCCTTCTTCTCCAGCTGGTCCACCTTTCCTTATGTTGCTTCATCTTAAGAAATGGAGAGGGAGACAGGTTTGTGGGGAAATACCATGAAAAATGGAGTTTAGTATGTTGTACATACTAATTAACTTGGAACAATGGGGCAAATGTCTAGACAACGCAATCCTTTGTTTCTGTGGAGGTCATGGGAACTATCTTATTCCCCATTGATAGCCTTTTCAATCCTTGAATATTAAATACATTAAACCACAAATAATCTGAATCTACACTCAAATAAAAACTAGTTGATTGGAATAACATCCTACATTCTTCCCAAATTTATTCCAAAATATTTTCTCTATTTTTTTTATTTGCATGTATTACTTTTGTAATCAGGGAAATATTTCTCTTAAAAAAAACTTGCTCATGTAACTGTAACCCCTCTATACAGTATATTTACAATAAAAATATATATTGAGGGCTGGGATGTAGCTCAGTGGCAAAGCGCTTGCCTAGCAAGTGCAATGTCCTGGGTTCAATCCCCAGGACCATAAAAGAAAAGACAAAAAAATACAGTTAAAAAAAACCCCAAACAATATATATATATAAAACTATTTGGTATTGAAAGATGTAGACAATTTCATCCCATCAATTTTTCTGTTTTCCCTTATTTTCTGGGTATATTGGGGAGAGATGATTGCTAATAGCAGCCATGACTGACTGACTGTGTCATGGGCCAGATTTCAGAAGACTTATAATATAATCTTTCTGCCAAGCATCCGATATCACATTTTTGGCTCACTGTTTGGGGGGGTCTCATGTTTTTGCATTCCAACTTTTGACTCATTGTATGTGTGTATGCACACTTTGTTCCAGACTGTCTGTCAGAAGAACACGTCTTTCTAAATGAAGGAAAATGTTTCTAGTGAATGCCAAGATTCTATGAGGAATCATAATCTGGAGTTGCTGTTTCTTTGTTACTGCTGGTTAATTGCTTTAAGGACAAAAACCAAGGGCAAGTGAACCTCCAAGAATGCCTTTTGTCATGCATATACTATTCGTACTTTCAAATGATCATGAAATGCCTTTTGCCAACTTTTGATCAAGGTGACAAATCTTGGCTCAGAAAAGAAATTTAGCTATGTGTCAGCCCCATCAATAAGCTCTAAGGAAAAGTAATTCATTTTTAATGGAAATTCTGTTTACAAAATAGTCTAGGTATATAACCAAACTCTAAGAGGAGATAACTCACTCTTGCAAATAGGCTGCATACCTAATAGAGTAAAATGAAAGTGCAACGGAACACATTGTACTTACAGAAATGAAGTACATGCAACATTTTATAGTTACTACAACAGTAATTTTACATCAGGCAGAAGCTTTCATGTTCAGCTTTGATTTAGATTGAAGAAGCAGAGGAAAAAAGTCAGTTGGGAAAGATGGGAAAGCAATGGAGTCAAAATATTAAGTCAAATTTTATGCTTGTTTTTCAAAAGTCATTAGACCAATACGAGATCCTTTAAGTCCCTAGAATTTATTTGATCTTTGCCACTTTTTAATCTCCACTGATTCAGCTCCTTAAGAAATGTTGACGTCATTTCTCTTGCAGACGTTGTTAAAGTATTTTCTGATTTCTTTCACTTTTCTTCTTTAATGTGTTCTTTGCTACATTACTGTAGGCAAGTAAGGTAGCATGATCCCCAACTGGCAAATGAAAGCAATCAAGGTGGTAAGGAACTCTGATGCCTGCATATAATGACCGAGTAGTCACACGGGGAGCATAGCATATCCACCACTCCAATAGGCCAGTGGTTGTTGTGACCATTTATCTAGATGTATTCAGTTTCTACTATAAACTCTGAAGGAAAGTAAACAAAGAGAGTTATTGGCGAACACAGAAACAGAAGTCAAAAGCTTATTAAAGCTTCTGAAATCTGCAAGGCTAGAAGAGCAAATAGATTCATAGGGTAACCATAGAAATATGATTTAAATATAATATTATTGAAATATAATTTGGTGTTTCAAATACAAAAAAAGTTTGAAAATATTCTGAAGATCTAAATAATCACATAAACTGAACAAAATTGAAAAATGAAACAAAACACAGAAGGCCAAGATAGGAGTTTGAGGAAGGTAGGTACTGACATAAAAAACATGTTGCTGAAAACAACGCAGGTGTGGGTTTATATCCCCATGGGTTCATTCATTCTTCCTCCTAGATCCCAGCATGTGATCAACACTCAATAATTTGTGAGTATCGGCCTAGCAGAGAAGCAAGTAGAAAGGCAAAACATTGACATAAGGCATCATCATCTTGATAATAGCCAACAATTTGTAGCATTTACTAGGGCTAAGATCTTTATGAATGTTAATCATTAAATATGCACATGATCCTGTACTGTAGGTCTATTACTAACTCATTGTACAAATAAGTCAACTGAGGTCCAGAATCAGACAATGAGCTGTAAAATTGGAAAGGGTATCCAACCCTTGCAGTATAGTACTGATAACTCTTGGTGTGACTATATATAATGACACTCTGAATTGGGTAGAAGGAGACTTTGTTAAAGTGTGGCCAGTTTATTCCTCCCATCTCCATATTCTTTGCAATTGATTTTGCACTTCTTCTTGGCAAGCAGTACAATGTGTTTATCCACCAGGTGAATCTAGGGTGGCCTTGTGACTTGCTTAGGCCAATGGAATGTGATGAGTGGCAGGTGTTTCAGCTCTACTCCTAGGACTCAAGGGGCCTCGCTTCTGTTCGTGTTCTTGGGACCCTGCCATTGCCATGTGGACAAGCCTGGTATAGCCTGCTGGATCATCATCACATGGAATACAATCGAGTCGGCTGATTAATCCCAGCTGAGGTCTAGAGATGTGAGAGAGTTTATCCAAGATCAGCAAAGCCTGCTAGCTGACTGACCCGCAGCTGATGGCAGATGGATCAAGGAGTGCAGCTGAGATCAGAATGACCCAGCTGAGCCAAGCCTAAACTGCCAATCCATAGCATCAGGAACTAAATAAACAGTAACTGTCTTAAGCCACTGTTTTAAGGTGGTCTATTACACAGAAATAACTAAGTGATACATTTACTGTATCAAAATCTGTTAGGATCATATTTAACTTCATTAAAAGGCACTTAAAAATCTTAGAGGGAGAATGTACCTCAGGATTGCCAAGAGCAGGATATTTTTAGAGGATCAATATGGCAAACCGTGGAGGAAAAATGGGAGGACTACCTACAGATATTTTCCATACAAATTCAGACAAGGGCCTTCCCCAGTCCTTGTTACATGGTAGGCTGTTTCTAAAATAGTCCCCATTCAGGATCTCCTGCATTCAGGATCTCTGTCTTTCAAAGATGCAGTGATGGATCCTCTGCCTCACTTGAAGGCTCAGTGGAGGGAAAGCTGATTTCCAAGCTTACCATGATAAAGGAAGCAACAATCTATAGTCTAACTTTGTGTTTGATATTTCATCACTTCTACTGTGTTCTGTCCATTAGGAGCAAGTCACAAGGCACAGCCCAGGTACAACAGGGGAACTTATACCAAGGCTTATGAATATCAGAATTTGGAGAGTATCAGGAACCACTTTAGAAGGAGCCATCCATGAAACAACATTCTAGGCAAGCAGGAAGGTAAGAGCTTTGTACGTGGGCATATTTGTCAAATCCCAAAATGCCATCCCTAGGGAGCCTACTTTTGAAGAGACAATTCTTAATATAAGTCATACCGTGATCTTCTTTTTTCCCAAAAGTTAACCAAAGGGAAAACTATAAATAAGTTTTAAAAGGCTAAGGAAAATTCTCAGATGCCGGTTCTATAATGGAATATTAAGGGAGTATGAGGAGTGTGTGCAGTGGATCCTTAATGTTTTCAGGGTAACATCAAGAAAGATATCCTTAGCTACCTACAAAACTTCCCTCAGAGGCAGGCAAGATGGACCATTGGTCTAATCCGTTATGGCATTTCTTATATACTTATGCATAACACTATGTGGGAATGCAATAAAAATTTAAACAAGGTGCTAGAGTTCAACAAAATAAGAGGTTGCAGCTTTTGAAAAATGGCATTCCTACATGGTCTGTAAGAAATTTCATGTGCCAGTGCTTTTGCTGTTAGTTCCAACCACAGAAGCTCCTCTAAACCATGTTTTCAAAAACTGCCCTTGCTCCTCACAAAATTAAAGGGAATAAAACAGGGTTTTGTAGGTATTACTGTTAGAGAGAGGAGGAAAATATCTGACTGCATATGACAGGACTCTCTTTTATACCTACATTATGTTCAAGTGTTTAAAACAGCAAAGCCATCTATTTTGCCCTCAGGCAATGTCTAAGTAGATATTTTAGGCATACACTTATGGCCTGGAGGGATTTGTTTCCCTTGAGTTTATAAAAAGAAGAAAGAAGATGGGTCTATTGAAAGCTATGCTTTACAATACACATAGTAGGGCAAATAAATGATCATAGCTAATGCAGTAGCACTTAATTAGAAGATAAACATCCCTCCATGAGAAGAATGAATTTAAAAGTTTCCACATAAGCAAAGTCATACATTTTGACATTTCAAGAGCAGTAGTTTCTGTCAATCAACCTGAATTCTCTTTAAGCCTTAAACATATAAGTCACATTGAGAGGGTTATGCATTTCACAAGTGGATTTATATATAAATACTTTTGCTGGCTCCAGTTCAACACAACAAAAGAAGTCAAACATTAGTCTGTATTTGTATTTCTTTGCTGAAGTGTTTTGACATAAACTGCACACAATCCTAGCTGAAAAGCAGCAGGCAGTTTGGAAATGGCTGCTCCTCACACTTGCATTCTTTGTGATATGTTTTTTTTTTCCTACTTGGAAAATTAGACAGATCATGAGTGAAAAGTTTACTCAAACCCAAGGGAAGAGATTTTAAAAGCAGCCTAGCATTTCTTAAAACTCCTAGCTTCACATACAATTCACTTTCTACTTTTCATAATTCCTGTAAGTATCAAGCCCCCACATTCCAACACAAAAATTTATGGTCAGCATTTGTATCCTTTGAAGACTGACAGTAATACATATTATATCTAGAAGTCACTCAGAATAGCCTTTTTACCAAATCAGTTCTTCCAATGCAGAGACAAGACATTCTTAATTAATACTTCTAAATTTTATGCTATCTGTGTCTGCATGGAGATAGGAAAAAAACCCTCTGGAAATGCCTTGTATTAGTCAGTCATTGCCATGAAAATGCTAAATAATAAATGATCCCAAAATGCACTGACTTGAAGACACAGTCATTTATTCTCACACTCTCTTGCAGCAACTTGGTGATACTTGGCTGAGGGAGGTTGGACTGCGAGCTCCAGGCTGCAGGTTAGATTCAGGTCTGCTTCTTCTCTCTCTTTTATCCACTTTGGATCAACAGTTGCCAGAGATATGTGATCAGCTCCACATCTCTCAGGCTGGGACCCTGATTGAATAAGTTGTGAGTGTAAAACATGTTGTCCTCCCCTGGATAATGTATAGCTTTTCTGTGATTTAAGTCATCTCAAGATTACCTAAAATATCTAACCAGCACTGAGTAGATACTATGTAAACAGTTGCTATAGTACTATGTAATAGTATATTGTGTAGTACTATGTACATAGTTGCTATATCATACTGTTTAATGATAAGAAAACTTGTATATATTTTTTTCTGAATATTTTCTATCCAGATTATTTGAATTCATATATACAGGACCTTGGATATGGAGAGAGCCAACATAGTAGCATTCTTTTGGCTAGAAAATGATCCTTAATATGACCATATAAGATGATGCTAAGTAAAATGAACCCCAAGATAGGGGCACAAGTGGTTTTATCTTTTTTGCTGTTGTTTCTAATGTATTTTTTTTATTATTGTGGAAATACCATACAGAGGGGTTACAATTACATGGGCAATATAGTGAGTATCTAATGTATTTGTAATGTACTATGTGATTTTTTGTTTCTTTGTATGTTCTTCCCCTATGGTGTATATAACCCCTGTTTTCACTGTATTTGATTCCAGTGCCCTGAATCTTGTATATACATTTTTCTAATTTGGGGAGGGGAAGGGAAATAACAAAATGCTGAAATAAGGATACAGGTGGACCCATTGTAACAATGAGATGTACAAGACACTATGTTGAAAATGAACTTTACGACTTCGGGGGTGGGGGTGGAGGAGCACTGGGAGGTGGGGAGGGAAGGGATGGTAGGGGAAAAACAAAGGAGGAAGTAACAATGCTCGATAGGAAATGTACTCATTACCTTACTCATGTAAC
Source organism: Dipodomys merriami (assembly GCF_024711535.1). Classification (NCBI taxonomy): domain Eukaryota; kingdom Metazoa; phylum Chordata; class Mammalia; order Rodentia; family Heteromyidae; genus Dipodomys; species Dipodomys merriami. Next base: position 8,529,195 of record NW_027202604.1, on the reverse strand, counting down.
TGTAACCCCTCTATACAGTATTTTTATAAAAAAATATACAAAAATGATGCATAAGTCTAAAGTCCAGGAGTAGGAAAATACACTTGCTACAATTATGTCATTGCAATAAATTATTCTTCTATATTGCTATACCTGGGTGTCATTACCAGTTTTAAATAGTGGAAGAGACCTACTTATTTCCAAGCTCTTAAAACAAAGAACTCAGAGAACATATTTTGTCAAACTTTTTTGAACTTTATCCACTGGAAATATGCAGTTCTATGATTTTTAAATGCCTATTATTATGAATTTTATACCAATTCTAAATATATAAGCATAAAAATAAATACATACAGATATAGACTACGGTAAAGCTATCTTAATGCACATTAAGCTTAGAATTTTATCTAGGTTTAGACATATAATTTTACTATTTTCTTTCTTTGCAAAATAATTTAGTTGGGAGTCAATAGGGATATAGCCTATTAAGAACCTCATTAAGTTCTTAAAAATAGCACATTATTCCAAAGAGAGTAAATTTTAAACAAACCAACATGCAGATGATATGCTACAAATGAATACTAGAATATCACTTGTAATTTTGTCAAAATAATAATAAAGTTGATATTTTAGTCCTCCTCCATCTTCCCTATCCCCTGAACAGGGCATCAGTTTCAACTTTTCCTATAAGTTTGAGACCTTTGAAACAACCTTAAGTCAAAGTCACTCAAAACATGGTCACAATTCTGGTTTGGCTAAACTCCAGTGACCTAATTAACTAGAAAATTCTTTAGTCTAGGTTATACTAGTTTCTACAGCGAATGGATATGTGAAATTGGCAAGCAACCTTGCATTCTCTGGAGCAACTTATTAAAAATGTCTACCACAATATCTGCTCTCTGATGGAGCATAAAGAGTAGTAACAAAAGCACTAATTTCCAGTTACTCTGGACATACTCTGACAGCTGGTTTGGGGTGTAATCAGGTGTTCCTTCCATAAGACTTTAGTATAGTGGTTTGTCTCTTATAGGCTATATTCATACAAATAATTTCATTTACATACACTTTTCCTGTTTGTCTCTAAATTGACTACAAGCTTCCTTAGGTCAAGGGCTGTACTCTTAGCATCCCTGAGAACACTTTACGCTATGCCTTGTATTTAGAAAATATTGGATGAATCTGTGAAATGAATAAAATCATTAGATTCAACCTTTTACAAATCCATTGGCTGAAAGGGTTATTTACTAGTCTCTGGGGGAAGACAATGATTGTTTTTGACAGCAGCAGGTAAATTATGAAAAATGAGGTAAATCATCAGAATGAGAGACCAAACTACAAGTCAAATATACTTGGGCTTCAACCAAAATGACCAAGAAAAACTGTATTGGCTTCATGAGAAATGGTTGTTCGGAGCTGGATTTCATCTCTTGTCTTGAAAGAGAATCTTTTTTATTTCCATAAATATGCATTGACTAGACCATAAAAGACTGAGTGCTCTGGTGCCACAATAGACTCAATAAAATTATTCTAGTTGTAAATAATCTCATCCATGAAATAAATTATATATTACATATATATATATGCTAGAAAAGATATATGCTAGAAAAGATCATACAAGCTATCCAGAATATATGCCTAGGAATTTGTATATGTAGTTGATTAGCTTGGTTAAGTAAAGATATGTTACCGTATTCAAACAATTTCTTTTCTACAAGTTAAAATCTATGATGATATTGGTTTTACTGTCTGGATACAGCTTCCAAAAATTCCTAGGGGGAAATAAACTTTACAACTTGGGGGGAGGGAAATCAGAGGTGGGTGGGAGAGGGAAAGTTGGAGAAAACAAGAAACGAGGTAACAATGTTCAACAAGAAATATACTCATTACCTTACTTATGTAACTAACCTTTCTGACATCACCCTTACAATAAAATTAAATTTTAAATTAAAAAAAAGAAATTCCTAGGAGAGCAGACACTATAATGTGAGTAGCAATCGTGCACTTAAACCATGTCTATAACTTATTTTCAGAAGTCAAAAAATAAAAATTATACTAAAAAAGCTTACATGACTAAAGGTACCTATTACCACATATTGATTTTGTGTTTTTATTAAAATACATAGAGATTGACACTAAGCATAATTATATAAGATAGATTATTACTACATATCTTAACAGCAAATGATTGCAACTTACTGTCAGACTCTTCTCAATTTAAACTTTTGCATCATTAATGAAAATGAGCTCACTCTTCAAGTGCTCAGGACATCATATCAAGTTATCCAATTAATAAGTCTCCTTCACCTCTGCCCATGTTCATTAATACTTACTTGCCAACTATTGAAGCATTTTTTCCTTGACCAGATTATTGCCCTTCTATAATTTTCTGGATTTAAATTATAGAAGGTTTTAAACATACATGAAATAACCACAAATCATTAATGTTGGATAAGGCATTTCTAACAACGTGATCTCATTGATTTTCAAAGTCTTACTTGATAGAACCACCAAGTCAATCCTTAACCAGGTATCCTAGCACCATGTATGTTCCCGAACCTGTTCTCCACCTTCATTCTTCTTTTGTTGGTGGTGGTGGTCACAGGGCTTGAACTCAGGGCCTGGACACTGTTTCTGAGCTCTTTTGCACAAGGTTACCATGTTGAGCCACAGTCCCATTTCTGGTTTTCTGGTGGTTAATTAGAGATCAGAGTCTCACAGACTTTCTTGCCTAAGCTGGCTTTGAACCTCAATCCTCAGATCCCAGCCTCATGAGTAACTAGGATTACAGTCATATAGTCATTGGAGCTCCCAGCTCCAATTTCATTCTTGTTATATCCACATCCAAACTATTTTTCACTTATCCCAAACTCAATTCAATCTTGCTTAACCTCATGAGGAATTTGAAAAAAAATGAAAAAAGAGCTTGTTTGTTCATTCACCAGGTATTTGTTATTGTGTACCAGGAACTACAATACATGATGGGGATTCTACACAGAACTTGAACAGGATATCCAGCCCATATAGACAAAATAGGCTACGTAACAAAAGAGACAATTACTACAAGCTATAGTAGATTCCATACTGTGAGTGCTAGAGTAGAGAATTAGATTCTACAAGATTAGGGGGGAGCTGGCCAGACGAAACTGTTTGGAAGTGATATCTAAGCAAAGACCTGATGAATAATTAAAAATTAACCAGGTGAAAACAAAGGAGAAAATATTCAAGGTAAAGAGAATAGCATTACAAAGAGCCCCATATATGAGAGCTTAATAGTTTTGAGAAAAATCAAAGTTTAACATAGCTAGAGCATAGACTTAGCATGGAGAAAAACAGGTTGGAGGGAGAATAAAGGAATACATGCGATTGAGTGGTTAATCCAAGACTAGCTTTTCTAATGTCTTTTAGTTTAAGTAAAGTGATGTTGGATTTTTATCTTGAAGTCCATGAAAATCATAGCTGGAGATCATGACATGATCAGATTTGATTTTGGATTTAGATAACTTTGCCACATGATAAATGATGCTCAGTTTCCTGCTCAGCCCTCAGGATGGATGGTGGTACTGTTTGCAAAACTGAAAAGCCTGTGATTAGTCTAAAATCACTGGGAAATATGTCTACTAGCAATATTGGGTTTTGGATGAACAAGGCCAGATTGGATAAATACAACTCCCAGGTTTCAACATGGAAGTTTGTTGACCATTCATTTACTAATTAATCAATCAACTTGGACTTTGCCCCGTTCTGTAAATCATACACCCAATCCAGGAAAGAAAGAACCTACATCAGGAATGCAACAATGAGATGTACAAATCGTTATATCCAAAATGAACTTTACAACTTTGGTGCAGGAGGGGGGAGAAAGGGGAGAACTGGGGGGGGGGGGGCAGGGGAGGATGGGAAGGTATGGGAAGGGGAAACAAAGGAGGAGGCTACAATGCTTGATAAGAAATGTACTCATTATCTTGCCCATGTAATTGTAACCCCTCTGTACAGTATTTTCACAACAAAAAATAAATAAATAAACAAAAAATAAAACAAAAACAGTTAACATGTTGTTTTCATGATATATTGTCCATACAACTATTTTTTCCAGTGGCTTTATATGTATATATGACCATATAAGCTAATGCTGAGCAAAATGAACTCCAAGATATGGAAACAGATTTTTTTTGTGGTTGTTGTTTTTGATGTACTATGTGATTTCTATTTTCTTTGGGTTTTACTTAGAAATGGTGTAATCCAAAGAAATCCCCGTCAGTTTCTGAGTTCCATTATCTGCAGAACAATAAGATTAGAATCATCCCCAATGGGCTGGGAACGTGGCTCAGTGGTAGAGTGCTTGCCTTGCATGCATGAGGCCCTGGGTTCAATTCCTCAGCACCACATAAGCAAAAAGAAAAAAGTCAGAAGTGGCGCTGTGGCTCAAGGGTAGAGCGCTAGCCTTGAGCTGAAGAGCTGAGGGACAGCACCCAGGCCCAGAATTCAGGCCCCATGACCAGACACCCCCCTCCAAAAAAAAAGAATCATCCCCAAGTTCTGATTGTTATGGCTCCAGTTAGTCAACTCCATGTTATTAAAGTTTGCCCTTTAAAAAGAGTAAGCAGCAAGGCAAGCAATGTCACTATCAGGTAAATCTTCTTTTATTTTTTTTCTTTAATATCAGAAATCATTTTTTAATACTTTAGTAATTGGGATGCTAGTGGCTCATATCTGTAATCCTAGCTACTTGAGAGGCTAAGAGTAGAAGGATCAGAGTTTGAGTCCAGCCCTGGGCAGAAAAGTTCACAAGACCCTCTGTCAACTCATAGCTGGGTACAGTGTAGCATGCCTATCATCCCAAACTACATGAGAGGCTGATTGGGATCATCAGAGCTGTAGGCCAGCCCAGGCTGAAAAGTCCATTGCCACAGAGGAAAGCTGTACACAGTGGTGTGTCTTTGTGTTCCCAGCAAGGATGTAGAAAAAGGGAGTAGATGAATCACAGTTCAGGCACGTGCTTGAGTGGGAAGCAAGATCCCATTCCAAAAGTCACCAGAAATAAGTACAACTGGAGGCATGTCACAAGTGATAGAGCACCAGCACAGCAAACTCCAGGCTCTGAGTTCAAACCTTAGCACTATCCCTCAGGGAGGAAAAAAACCCTTGAAATAAGAAATAAGAAATTCTGGATGGTTATGAAAGCTATTTTGGAGAGTTATTCCAAAGATATCTTGAGTTTTATTTAGTTTTCTTTGCTGTCTAACACAGTTACCCCATTCATCTTGAAGAGCCTGTGGAACACTGTACCTGAAACCTAAATACCTAAAACTTTTATAAGCAAGAAAACATCAATAAGCACTTGACTTTGAAATGATTTTATCTTGGATTTTCTAGCATTGTTTTGAATTACAAAGAGAAAAGAAAAGAGAAGAGGAGTAGTTCGTAACTCATTTCATTATTCCTGCTGGAAGAGCTACAGTGCAGATCTCATTTCTTGATAGTAATTTCTTTTGTTATTATGGGTCCTTTACAGAAAATATATCTGAAATCGCTTCAGAGACTCCTTCTTTCCACTGCAACATGGCCAGCAGTCATAACCCAAGCCACCAGGAATGAAATAAAAGAAAATTTGCTTTCACACCTCATTTAAACAACAGTCCTGCATGATGGTAGATATTTCCACTGTTTCTTCTCACTGGCCTCTCACACTAGTGACATTAATGACTAGCATAGGGCCATCACAAGAGCTACCATTTATTGAATGGCATATAATGCAAAGCATTGTGTAAGATGTTTACCATGCATATCATCATTCATTGTACCACAATTCTGTGTGGTGGACTTTATTTTGATACCCATTGTACAAATAGGAAAATTAAGATTCAGAGAGTAACTTGCCAACATAGGTAGAAAGGAGTGGAGTCTAAGCTTCTTCACCTGGAATCCATCCAATGTGGTAATCTGGGCTTCATCAATCAATCCATGAAGCTTTTACACTAGTACCCCAAATCCTCACCAACTACTGTAGCTAAGGATAATTCAGTACATAAATGATGCCAGATCTGATCCCATACTAGTTTGTCCTGGCTTCTCTGATTCTGTCAGTCCTCACTGCATTCTCTGACCATCCACAGCTTCAAAATGCTTCTCCCCTGACATAACCCACACATTGAATAACATTCTGGAAACAGTAAGGTTTCTGCTCCCCAAGCATATTTATTATAGAGAAAGAGGTAGCTAATAAACATATTGACCTACAAAGGATTTACAGATTGTGAGTTTTGAAGGCAATGAAAGAGGATCATGAGATCAAGGTAAGAGGGAGAGCAATTTTCTTCTGTCTTACTAGGACTCTTTTCTCTACTTGTTTTTGTAGCGGTTGCTGAAAGGAGAACCCCCACACAGTTCAGGCAGAAGACAGTTTATTAGGAGAACCAAACCTGGGGGCCACACTAGAGAGTAGGAGTGCAAAAATAGCAAGTAGTGCCCAGAGAGCAATGGTGTAGCAAGTAGCATGTAGCTCGTCTTAGTTCAACTAATGGTGGAGAGAGATTATATAGGGAAAGGTGAGGAAGAGATGTGGCCGCAGCAGTTACAGAAGTGACCTCAGAGCCTAGGGTCCTTTTGCTGACTCACAGTGAGGTGATTAACAGTTACAGGTGATTATGATTTCAGACAGATGACTTCTGGTAAGGCTACATCCTGTCCAGTGAGGGGCAGGGGAAAGGGACTGTTTTCCTGGGTAGACCTACCGTTTTTCACTGCCTGGTGCTACATAGGTTCCATTTTGGGAATCTTTATTAGTATCATAATTTCAGAACTAGTCTCCTTGTTTCTGGGTTCTTTTTTGTTTAACCAATCATGTCCAATCATGTTGACCTCCTATATTCTGGTACTGGCACTTGAACCCAGGGTCTTGTATATGGCAAGCAAGCACTCTGCAATTGAACCACATCACATCCCCAGTCTTTTTGTTTATATTTATTTGCCTAGATGAATCTTGAACTCTCAATCCTCCTGCCTCTGTCTGCTGAGTAGCTGAGATTACAAGCATGCATCTTCATGTTTGGCCATGCTGACCACTTTACAATAGTATTCTACTTACATAGCTTCTGTTTTCCATTATCATCATATGATCAAGTCCCTCCATCAGCTTGGGATCCTGCAGATCCCCAAATACCTCTCTTCTTCCATTACAAAAGTTTCCAGAGCATCTGCCATGTGTTAACCAGGATGCATTCCTCAATATAAGACATACGGTCCTTTGGCCAGTTTGTTATGTTTGTTATGGAGAGGTCCATACTGACTGTTCATTCCCACATTCCTAATAACAGAATTGTCTCTCCTGCCACCCACTGAAACCTCCTGTCATTAACAGTCCAGCCCAAGGGTCAGTTTGCAACTAAGTCTTCATAATATCATTTTATAATATTGGTCTTGAAAAAGTTTAATATTAGAATATTAGAAGCTAGAAATGTTGGCTCAAATTTTAATCTCAACTACTTTGGAGAGAGAGATTGGGAATACTATGGTTTGAGGCTAGCCTGGACAAAAATGTTAGCATGATCTCCACCTTCACCAGTAAGCTAGGCATTGTAGCACACTCCTATTAGTCTAATTATACTGGAAGCATAGGTAATAAGATTATAGTCAAAGGCAAGTTAGGGCAAAACAGCATGACTTTGTCCAAAAATAACTAAAGGAAAAACAGCTGGGCTCATGGCTCAGTGCCAGGGTGCCTACCTAAGAAGTATAAGGCCCTGAGTCAAATTCCAGGACCACTAAAAGAAAAATTCACGTTAATTTTCATTATATCAAGTTGGATAGCTTTCTACTCAAGCATGTTGCTGTATAATACAACCTATTGTTATATGAATTTATGTATCCTAGTCACAATTGTGACTTAAGGAAATACTTCTATTCAGGACAACCAAGTTTATGCCTCTCTTATTCTTCAATGTCAGTAACGATAATAGCAGTCCCAATTTATGGAGTATTTAGCATGTGGGAAGCACTATGAGAATTCTCCTTCACACTAAGTCATTACTCAGCTTACTCCATCTCATAGCTTTATGATGAAGTTATCCTTATCTCCCCTCTTAGTCAAATAGGAAACAAAGAATGCAAGAGGACAAGCACCTGCTGGGGATTAAGATGTTAGTGAAAGACAGACCTAGTTGAAACCTGTGATGTGTATTTCCCAAGTTGTAGAATGACTTCTAAGCCATGATGCCTGAACACAGTCCTGGCCATTGATTTACAAGTTCTAGCCCTATCAACTACTGCCCCTGAGATTGTCACTTGGAGGACTTTATAGTGAGACACCGTGGCCATCACATTCAATACATTTCCACACAGAAACTTCTCTGGAATTTTTCAGAAAGATTAAAAGAGGGAAGAAAAGATGTTTCCTTACCTTAAATCTATTTTTAAAACCTGAAGACCTAGACCAAAAGAAGGAAACTCAGAAGAGGTCATAGGTAATATAGAAATTATCTCCAAAGCTTCCTTTTGCTGTAGAGATGATGCTTTTTATTTTCTACAGAATTTTCAAGATTTAAAGAAAGGAGGCCATAGGAGAGAACTACAAAAACTATGTCATACTCTTGGTGTTATTTGTAATATATGACTTGTGGCATGGATTTTAAATATTGCTAAAACAATAAAACAAATAAATCAATTAGAACATGTTCATTGTCTATCTTTTGCTTAATGTAGTAGTCTGTTAAGCTTAAAAAATAGATACAGTAGAAATGTAAGTAGATATTTAAAGCTAAAAGTCATGTAAGATAGTACGTATAGGTATATCAAGTTTGTATAAACCTCTCAGCAATTAAAAAAAAGAATATTTAAGCAATTATAAAACTAAAACTCTTATTTTTAACTGATAAATAAAAACATAAGTTTTAAGGCATCAGCCAGTGGCTTTTAGGGTGTTTCCATTTCTTGTCTCTTATGACTAGGGCATCAATAAACATTGGAGTCCAACTGACTCTTAAAAATACTGACTTTAGGGGCTGGGAAGTTGGTTCAGTGGTAAAGTGCTTGCCTCGCATGCATGAGGCCCTGGGTTCGATTCCTCAGCACCACATATGCAGAAAAAAAGCCAGAAGTGGCACTGTGACTCAAGTGGAAGCACGCTAGCCTTGAGTTGAAGAGCTGAAGGACAGAGCCCACACCCAGACTTCAGCCCCCATGAATGACCGCCCCCCCAAAGAAAATACTGACTTTAGAATTCTGGAGGAAGATGGAAGAAGAGTAACTGGGAGCTAACCACACTCTCACAAAGAAACCAGTTTCAGTATTCCAGTGAAAAATCTAAGGATAGAGAGTCACACCAAGTGTGCCATCATAATACAGAGAGTTTGGCCAGAGAGGAGAAATTCTGACATCTTGTTTAAGGAGACAGATTTGAGCATTTGCTGGTGACCACAGCAGTGGCAGCAGCTGCCACTACCACCATATGAACAGAGGGGAAAAGGCACCAGAGACAGAGTGAGAGTGGCTTCTACTAACTGCCAGTGTGAACTGACAAGAAGCAGAAATAATCCTGCTGACCACAGATGGTCGCAGACCAGGGATGCTGAAAACCAAGGGAAAAGGATGAGTACCCCCACAAGACATTCCCATTCCTCACAAAATAGTGTTTGAAAGGTAACACCTCCTTACCAATGGAGAAGAACGCCATCTTTGATACTGGCAAAGACCGGGCCAAAGAAACCAGCACGTAACTCAGGCCACAGAAGCAGACACTGATGAGCCATTTTTGAACATGGCAAAGGAACCTGATCACTGGGGCTCAGCTCCACCCAGGGAAAGTTGCCCTTCCAAGGCAAGGAAAGCCCTGTCCAGGGTGGGGAGACTTTCTTCACTGGTAAACAGAACCAGAGGCACCCGGCCCCTCTGCAGCTGGGGCAGCTCTCCCAGATGCAGAAGGTTAAAAGAAAAACAATTCCAATCTGGATACATCAGAAATCCTGAGAGTAGCTCCAAGGGCCACAAGAGTGCCTCAGGAGCTAGCCCCTCAGGGAAAATCTACTGATGGCTGACAGTCCACAACCCCACCCACATTCAAGCTCCCTCTCAAGCTCCGTCTCCACATTCAATCTCCTCCCTCCAAGATAGAGGAAGCAGCTATCTCCCTCCTGCATGACATAGGCAGCATATTGCCCTCCCACTGAACTAGTCTGGGAGGAGGGTCACAAAGTCCCTGTGGCAGTAAGACAGAGCTTCATTCTGCCTACTCAAACAAACTGATTTAAGAAGCTAACTAAGCCACAGGAAAACCAAACACCACAAGCAAATCAGAGACTCTGCCAAAAGACTGGATATGGATACAGGGGAGACACAAGATCCCCCAAATAAATCAAAGAACTTTTTTTCCTACTTATTTTTTTTAATGTTTTTCTACTTTTTTTCTTTTTTTAAAAAATTTTTCCCCTTTTCCCTTTTGGTCCTTTTTCTTTTTTCTTTTTTCTTTTCTCTATCTAATTGCTATTCTGTTCCTCCCCAGATACATACTCATCTTTATTATTAGGCCTTATCCTTCATTGTGTGCATGCTTAATTCAGACATCGATAACTTAATTTGCAATTTCTCAACCTTAATTTCTTTAATTGTAGTATTATTTCTTTATGTGTACATATTTTTAATTTTTTATTTATAAATTATTTATTTAGTTTTCTTTTTTCCTTTTTGTTTTTGTTTCTTCTCCTTTCTTTCTCTTTTTCCTCTCTTTGAATTTAGGTCTTAGTTTTCTTCCTTATCTTCCATTTACTCCCTACAATCCTCTAATCTTTTTTTCTCCTCACAATTTGCCCTATACATAGGTGTAATTTCTGGTCCCCTACTCCTTTGATTTTCTTAATCCATTGATCCCTAGTTGGTGGTTGTTGAACTACATTGTAGTAGTACATTGTGTACTCATTTTGATTGTGTCAAAAAATCTGTGCAACTACAGGGCTCTGGGTTGATGCTTGCCTTAAAATAGTGTTCTAGCATAGAATTGGTTTTGCTTTCACACCCAAATGGGCAGAACAAGCCATAGAAACACAAGAAAAATAGCAAGCCTAGGAACCTCATCTCCCACTCATGGTAAACAAAACAAAGCAGTTAATGACTAATCTAGAGGAGAGTTCTCAAAATGCTCTACAAACACTACTGGTAAACATGCTGAAAGAAAAAAACAAAGCCTGCAAAAGGCTCTGTGTGAGCATGATAGGGCGATGCATGAGTGTGGTAAAGCCAACCAAAGGTTAATAGAGGAATTGTGTGAGCATGATGAGGCTAATCAAAGATTAATAGAAGAATTGCATGAATGTGATGAGAATAACCAAAGGTTAATAGAGGAATTCATGGAATCCACAATCAGAAAGATGGAGGAATCTATGAGTCCAAAAAATGGAAAGCTGAATGAATTCCAACAGAAGGAAAGGGAGTCCATTGAAAATATAACCATTCAACTAAGGAATTTGAGAGTGAACACTGAAAACCAAATCAAGGAGGTAATGAAGTCCATACAAGATCTAAAACAGCTCCAACAAAGAAATTGAAGCCATCAAATCTGACCAATTAGAAGGAAAGGAAACAAAAATCAAAGTAGAAAGTCTTGATATTGGGTTAGACCATGCAGAAGATCAAATCTCTGGCATTAAAGATAGCCTAGACATTATTGAGAAAGAACATACAAGTATTCAAGACAAATCCAAGAAATATGATAGATCCATTGAACAGATAGAAGACACCATCAGAAGGCCTAATATAAGGCTAATGGGTGTAGAGGAGGGCCTAGAGACAGAAGCTAAAAGTCTAGGAAATTTATTTAACAAAATCCTAGCAGAGCACTACCGAAACATAGGCTCATTCAGATACAAGAAGCCTTTAGAACCCCAAATAGACCAGACCAGAATAGGACATCCCACCATCACATTGTAATCCAGACAGGATCAATAGAAAACAAAGAAAGGATCCTGAAAGCTGTCAGGGAGAAAAGATCAATCACCTATAAAGGAAAAATAATCAGAATAACTACAGATTTCTCAGCAGAGACCATGAAAGTAAGAAGAGTCTGGAATGATGTATGCCATGCCCTAAAGACAAACAACTATCAACCAAGAATACCCAGCTAAACTTTCCTTCATAACAGTGTGACAAATAAAAACCATCCACAGCAAAGAAAAATTGAAAACAAACCAGCTTCACAAAAGATACTTAAAGATGTCCTACACATAGAGCAGAATAGAGGCCATGAAATGGCCCCCAAACAGAGAATTGGATAACCATAGTAAGAACCCAATAGGCACAGTCACTAAGAGGGTGGATGACATGGCAGGAACTACCAAAAGCCTATCAAACCTAACTCTCAATATTAATGGACTTAACTCTCCAATAGATTGTCTAGTTGGATCAAAAAGCAAGATTCTTCTATCTGCTGTCTAAAAGAGACAAAATTTGCCCACAAAAACAAACATATTCTGAAAGTAAAAGGCTGGAACAAAATCTACCAAGCAAACAACCCCCATAAACAGGCAGGAATTGGAATACTAATATCAGGTAAAATAGACTTCAAATTAAAATTAGTGAAAATAAATAAAATTAGTGAGACGAGATAAAAAATATTATATACTAATAAAGGGATCTCTCCTACAGGACAATATGGAAATTCTATCTATTCACCAAATAGCAGAGCACGCAAATTGATCCAAGAAACACTACTTTGCCTAAAATCACATATGGATCAAAGACATTAATTGTTGAGGACCAAACACACCACTCTCCCTGCTGGATAGATCAACCTGAGAAACATAGGATCTAAAGAACTGCATGGACCAACTAGGCTTAACAGACATCTACAGAATATTTCACCCAACAGCATCAGAATGCACATTCTTCTCAGCAGCACATGGAACATTCTGCAAAATAGACCACATTTTAGGTCACAAAGCAAATATGTCCAAATTCAGAAACATTGAAATTCTGCCCTGCATTCTCTCAGACCACAAGGGATTAAAATTAGAACTCAACACCAAATGCCACCAAAGAAAGTCCTTAACACATGAAAGCTGAGCAACACACTGTTGAATCACCAGTGGGTCATGGAAGAGATTAGAAAGGAAATTCAAATGTTCATGATAATTAACAAAACTAAACATACAAATTACCTGCTTCTCTGGGACACAGCAAAAGCAGTACTCAGAGGAAAATGTATAGCTCTGAGTTCCTACATCAACAAATTGGAGAAATCTCAAACCAACAATTTGAAGATGCACCTGAACCTCCTTGAAAACGAGCAACAAGACTAATCCAAATCTAGTAGGCAAAACAAATAATTAAAATTAAATCAGAATTAAATGAAAAGGAGTCTAAAAAACCCATATAAAAAATAAACAAAACAAAGGTTGGTTCTTGGAAAAATAATTAATTAAATTGTCAGACCCTTAGGAAATCTTACCAGAAAAAAGAAGAGAACATACCCAAATAAACAAAATAAGAGCTGAGAATGGAAACATCAACACAGAAACAACTTCAGAACATACTTCAGAACAGGGCATACTTCTCAAACCTTTATGCTAACAAATTTGAGACTCTAAGAGAAATGGGAGAATTCCTAGCAAATGTTGATATGCCCAAACTAAATAAAGATGACATAAACCAACTTAACAAACCCATATCAAGCATCCAAATGGAAACAGCAATGAGAATTCCTATCCAAGAAAAGCCCAGGACCAAGTAGATTCACAGTGGAATTCTACTAGGCTTTCAAATCAGAACTCACACTAATATTCCTCCAACTCCTCAATCAAATTGAAAGTTGCCTGCAAAACTCTTTCTATGAAGCCATAATAGACCTCATCCCAAAACCAGATAGGGACTCATCCAAGAAAGATAACTATAGACCCATTCTTTGATGACTATCGATGTAAAACTTCTCAACAAAATTCTGCCCAATCAACTTCAACAATTCATCAAAAATAAAAAAAAAAATACACTATGATCAAACAGGATTCATTTCAGGGATGCAAAGGCTGGTTCAATATATGCAAATCAATTAATGTAATTCATCACATCAACATGAGCAAGGATAAGAACCACATGGTTATCCCAATAGATGCAGAAAAAGCATTTGACAAAATACAACACCACTTTATGATGAAAGCTCTGGAGAAACTAGGAATCCATGAAACATTCCTCAATATAATAAAGGCTATATATGACAAACCTACACCCAGGCTTATACTTCATGGTGAAGAGCTAAAGCCATGTCCTCTAAATTAAGACAAAACAAGGATGTCTGCTGTCTCCACTCCTCTTCAATTTAGTATTAGAATGCCTAGCTAGAAAAGTAAGACAAGGGCTGGGAAGGTGGCTCAGTGGTAGAGCGCTTGCCTTGCAATGCATGAGGCCCTGGGTTCAATTCCCCAGCACCACATAAGCAAAAAGAAAAAAGCCAGAAGTGGCACTGTGGCTCAAGTGGTAGAGCGCTAGCCTTGAGCTGAAGAGCTGAGGGACAGCACCCAGGCCCAGAGTTCAGGTCCCACAACCGGACCCCCCCCCCAAAAAAGAAAAGAATTGTGAGACAAGATGCAAATATAAAGGGGATCCAAATAGGGAAAAATGAGGTAAAACTCTTCCTCTTTGCAGATGACATGATCATGTATTTAAAGAATCCCATGGACACCACTGCCAAGTTACTCGAGCTGATCTAAAACTTTGGCAAAGTAGCAGGGTATAAAATTAATCCTCAAAAATCAATGGCTCTTCTGTATGCCAATAATGAGAAGTTTGACTGAAATCAGGAAAGCAACTCCTTTTGTAATAGCTCCTGAAAAATAAAATATCTAGGAAATAACTTAAGAAGTGAAGAACCACTATGATGAAAACTTTAAAAACCTGAAAAAAGAAATTGAAGCAGAACTAAGGAAGTGGAAAAACCTCCCAGGCTCCATGTGAAAATGGCAATACTTAAAGGCTATGTAAAAATTCAATGCAATTCCCATCAATATCCCAACCTCATTCTTCAGTGAAACAGAAGAAGCAATCCAAAAATTCATATAGAACAATAAAAGACTCCAAATAGCAAAAACAATCCTTACCAGAAAGAACGGGGTTGGAAGAATATCAATACCAAATTTCAAACTCTACTACAAAGCTATAATAATCAAAACAGCTTGGTACTGGCATAAGAACAGACCTGAGGACCAACTGAATAGAACTGAAGACCCAGAAATGAACCTAATATTCAATAAGGGAGCCAAAAAAATAGAATGGAAGAAAGACTCTTCAGCAAATGGTGCTAGCAAAATTAGTTAACACCTGTAGAAAACTAAAGTTACATCCTTATATATCACCCTGAATCAAAATCAACTCCAAATGGATCAAAGACCTACAAGTAAAAACAGACACCCTGAAAACATTACAAGAAGGAATAGGAGAAACTCTAGGGATCCAGGGCACAAGCTAAATTTTCTTAATTGAAGGCACAGAAACACAACAAATCAAAGAAAGTTTGGACAAATGGGATTGCACTAAACTGAAGAGCTTCTGCATGGCAAAAGACATAGCTAGCAAGATCAATAGAAAGCCCACAGATTGGGAGAAGATCTTCACTAGCCATATAACAGACAAGGACCTCATATCTAAAATATACTTGGAACTCAAAAAATTAAATCCTCCAAAAACAAATCCTCAAAGAAACAACCACCCAATTAATAAGTGGGCTAAAGACTTACAGAGAGACTTCTCTGAAGAGGAAATAAGAATGGCCAATAGATACATGAAGAAATGTTCCATTTCTCTGGCCATAAAAGAAATGCAAATTAAAAAAGCCATCAAAACAACATTTCAATTCCACCTAACCCCACTCGGAATGGCTATAATCAAGAAATCTAATAACAACAGATGCTGGAGGGGATGTGGCCAAAAGGGAACCCTCCTGCACTGTTGGTGGGAGTGTAAATTTGTTCAACCACTTTGGAAAGCAGTATGGAGGTTCCTCAGAAGTCTACACATAGAACTCCCCTATGACTCAGCAATCCCACTTCTGGGCATTTACCTAAATGACAACAAACAAGGCCATACTAAAGCTACCAGCACAACTATGTTTATCACAGCATTATTCACCATAGCTAAGATATAGAACCAACCCAATGCCCCTCAGTAGATGAATGGATCAAGAAAATGTGATATATGTATATTATATATATATATATATATATATATATATAATGAAATTCTATGCTTCTATCAGAAAGAATGACACTGCTCCATTTGTTAGGAAATGGTTAGACTTGGAAAATCATATTAAGTGAAGTAATCCAGACCCAAAGAAATATAGGTCCCATGGTTTCCCTCATTTGCAATAATTAGTATACATCTTGGATAACCTTATCATATTAGCAGAAAAGGTCAAAAGCTATGTATATAAGATGATGCTAAGCAAAATGAACCTCAAGATATCGACCTAAGTGGTTGTTCTTTGTTGTTGTTTTTAATGTACTATGAGATTTTTTTTTTGTTTCTTTTGTATGTTCTTCCCCCATGGTATAGCCTCTGTCGTCACTGTATTTGATTCTGGTACCCTGATCTTGTATATACATTTATCTAATTTGGGGAGGGGAAGGGGAATAACAAAATGCTGAAAAAAGGATACAGGATGGCTCATTGCAACAATGATACTCATAAGACAGTCTGTTGGAAATGAACTTTACAACTTTAGGTGGGGGCGGGGTGGTGTGGGAGGTAGGGGAGGGAAGGGATAGTAGGAGAAAAACAAAGGAGGGGGTAACAATGTTTGATAAGAAATGTACTCATGACGTTATTCATGTAACTGTAACCCTCTGTACAACATCTCTACAATAAAATAAAATTTAAAACAATACTGACTTTACTTCTTTGGATATATAGCTAGTAATGGGATATCTGGATCACATCATAAAGTCTACTTTTAATTTTTGGATGAACAGCCATTCTGTCCTCCATAAAGGCTGTTCTGATTTACCCTTGCACTAATAATGATTGTAGACTGTGATTTGTAGTTGCCTTTGGCAGCATGGCCATTGTCATGGTATTAATTCTGCCAAAACTAGAACATGGGAGATCGTTCCATTTCCTGGTGTGTTCTTCCTTCAGTTTCTTCAAAGTTTTATAATTTTTATTGTAGAGGTCCTTAGTTATGTTTATTCATAGGTTTGGGGTTTTTGTTTGTTTGTTTTTGTCGGCCATAGAACCTGAACTCTGGGCCTGGGTGCTGTCCCTGAGCAGTTCAGCTCAGGGCTAGTGCTCTACCACTTGAGCCACAGCACCACTTCCGGCTTTTTCTGCTTATATGGTGCTGAGGAATTGAACCCAGGGCCTCATGCATGCAAGCCAAGCACTCTACCACTGAGCCACCTTCCCAGTCCAGGTTTTAGGTTTTTTGAGTCTACTGTAAACGGGATTATTTCCCTGATTTCCCTCACGACCTGCTCGTTGTTGGTTCACAGTAAAGCTCCTGCTTTTTGTGAGTTGATCTTATGTACTGTTACTTTGTCAGTTATGTGTCAGGTAGAATCTCTTGAGTTTTGTTTTTGCTTGTTTGTTTGTATTTTATGGCTTGAACTCAGGGTCTGGGTACTGTCTATCCTTGAGGGGTTTTTTTCATTCATGGTTAGCACTCTACCACTTGCATCAAGCTCCACTTCTGGCTTTTTGGGTGGTTAATTGAACATAAGAGTCTCATGAACTTTCCTTCTCTAGCTGGCTTCAAACCACAATCCTGAGATCTTAGCTTCCTGAGTAGCTAGGGTTATAGGCTTATAGGTTTATAGGTTATAGGTTATAGGGTTATAGGGTTATATAACTGGGTGCCCAGCTTTCTACTTTTTTTTATGAAAATTAGCTTTTTGACCTGTGTTTCCCCAAGCACATACATAAATACTTTTTGAGCTATTAGAAAGTTTTCACCCTTATTTATTAAACTGAAAATGCAGAGGTCCTAACTGTGCAGCCAGTTACCCAATGCCTGAGTTCCGCTGATTTTGTTTATAAAAACACACTTGAGAAATTCATGAATGTAAACGTGGTATATCTTCAAGTCAATTCCTAAATGTTCCTCACTCAGCCATTACCCACATGCACAGTTATTTAGTTATGTCTTGAGGTGATGAGTAAAGCAGGCTGCAAGGGATAGCCTTGAAGAATCAAGGTTCAAAGACAATGTCTGGCTGGGAGTCATGTTCTAACACAGACTTTGAATCCCATTCAGCAATCTGAGAATCAACTCCCTCCAAGTATATGCACTTCAATAACATGCCTCGAGAGGAGACAAAACCACTGCTTGTCTCTTTCTTTCATGCACTAGCAAGCTTTCATAAACGATATGCTTTTGTTCTCCCTTACTTGTTTTTAATAGGTTTAAAACCCTGAGGCTGCTGATATGTGATTAAGTAAACACATTTTTTTCAAGATATACATTTTTCTCAAGTTTAAATAAATAGCATATATTCACTCTGCAATTGACTTTTATTGAGGAGCCTTCCTGCTCTCACTTAAAAACTGTAGGCTTTGTGCTTCCTATTCAAAGTTCTTTTGAAAGAAGGAAAACATATGTATTAAAGATACAGTAAGCTTTAGTGTCTTATGTTGATTGTTCTCTGCCAACAATCCCACTTTAAATGTTTTATTTTCCTCCAAAATTTGTGTGAAGAAACAAAGTGGATATTATTCTTTAAATCTAAGTCTAAACAGCTTAATGAGTGGGGCCAATTGAAGTACATCATAATTGCTAAACAGGATTAAGTTTACAATAGCCTTGTGAAAGTCTACAGAAAAGCAAAACACAAAAATAGACCTAGACAACAGAAATGCATTTGTATGTATCTGCTGTCCCAAGACTCCTTTCTCAAGAGTGCTTGTATTGTGAATCAATGTGTGTAAAATAGTAACCTTTGTGAAACTGAATTCTTGCTTGATCTGTATTATTTATGTTCCACAATCTATTTTGCAACTGGAAAACATTTTCAAATAGTAAGGCTCAAACGCCACCAACAGTGATGTATAATCAGGCTGAATTACTTCCTCCTGCATTAGTAAATTAGGCCAATACCACCTAGTCATACTCACTTGTACATCTTTTGTACTGCACAATTTATCTTCAAACTAATGGATTTTTATACAGGTGATCAAAAGTTGTGAGGGTTATTTCTCAATTCAATTAGCTAAATTATTTCTTACCATTTTCAAATCATAGCCTAAGGCTCTACAAGGCAACAATTTCTTTTAAAAAAAATGTGAAAGGGGAGCCATATATGCTCAGACATCAGATCTTCAGTAAAAAAAAAATACAAAAGAATAAAAAGGAAAAGGAAAAAAATAGCCAACTCTGGTAAGATCCAGAGAAGAAAAGGAGAACAAGCAATATGCAAGTCACTAATAAGCAGGTCAATTAAAATTATTGTCAGACTTTAAGGCCTGCACCTTCAATTATTTACTTGAATTCGTTGTTGGGGTTTATTTTGGTTTTGGTTTTTGGTTTATTTTGTCAGTCATGGGGCTTGAACTCAGGGCCTGGGCACTGTCTCTGAGCTCTTTGCTGATGGCTAATGCTCTACTACTTGTAACCAAAGCTCTGGTTTTTGAGTGGTCAATTGGAATTAATGATCTCATGTGGACTTTTCTGCCTGGGCTGGCTTCAAACCTCAATCTTCAGATCTCAGCCTCTTGAGTAGCTAGGATAATAGGCATGAGCCACCAGCACCTGGCTTATTGTTGTGGTTCTTAATAAGGCCCTGAATTAGAGCAAACACTTTGGACCAATGTCTCTCAACAAACCATTGTCAGCCAGACACTAGTGGCTCATAGCTGTA
This sequence comes from Dipodomys merriami, assembly GCF_024711535.1. Lineage (NCBI taxonomy): Eukaryota > Metazoa > Chordata > Mammalia > Rodentia > Heteromyidae > Dipodomys > Dipodomys merriami. The sequence continues at coordinate 8,509,396 of NW_027202604.1, read as the reverse complement.
ATTCTAGCTACTCAGGAGGCTGAGATCTGAGAAATGTGGTTTAAAGCCAGCCCTGCCAGAAAAGTTGATAGTCTTCTCTCCAATTAACCAGTAAAAAGCCAGAAGTACAGGCATTCAAGCCCCCAGAAAACAGCACAGAAAACACACAGAGATCTGTTGTTGCCAAATGCTTTGGAAAAGGTGGTTATATGGTCTAATAAATTTGAGAAATGCTGTATTTTACAAGGTTAGTAATATATTACAGATCTTACAAGCCCTACATAAACTTCCAACCTACCTAGCTTAACATAGCTGAGGCTACTTTTTCCCAAAATTAAGAGGCCACACAATCTTATGCCCAACCTGGCATTACATAAGACCAATTTGCAGCCATGATTCAGTTAGGAAAGCTGAAGTGTAGAACACCAAATTAGCTTTCTGCTTATGTTTTCTTTCCAGACTTAACTGGGATGGTATAATATATAAAATCTATTGTATTTTGTGGTGGGAGCTAGTTCTAGAGCTTAAGCCATTTGCTGAGTTTGGGTTCAAACCATGTGTTCACTGTTACAACCCACCTTGATACATAGTGAAAGATTTGTAGAGTGTGCCACACTGACTTATTCCTGGACCCTCTACAGATGCCAGATTTTTGACCAAAGTAGAGGCTCACTGAGTCTTCATTGGACTAGTAATGTAACCAAAGAAAATTCTTTAGGTACGTAACCCTCACTCTATTGAATCCAGCTCCAGGCCCTCCACAGTAAAGACATATGTTGATTAATTGTGCAAAGACTCACAGATCTGATTTCTGGAGGCCAGGAACACCCACGAAGCCCAACCTCCCATCTAATCAGGCTGCTTCAACGTCACAGACCCTCAGCACCCCAATCCAGAAATCGGCAGAGGATGTCTTCATCAGCAATATGATTCAGTGAGGACCTAGCATAATAAAACCTTCGCTCCAAAATGCTAAGTTTTGCCAGAGCATATGGGATTATAAAAGCAAATGTGTATTATGCATAATATTATGTCACATTATCGGGCACATTTTTTAAAAAAGGCAACACCCACAGGTCTGAACAACTTCAATTTTATGCAAATTCTGCAAGCACCACGACATGCTTCCTTGTCACTTTTTTTTTGTATCAGCACAGTGCCTCAAGGGGGAATCAGGTCGCACTTTGCCACTATTAGTAACTACCTTTGCAAACACTTGCTACAGGTTTTCTGGCTCTACATAAGAGTTCTCGGATCCCATTCTTCTTTTGTGACTGGCAGAGAAGAGCTTCTGTGAGGACAATGAGGCAACTCAGTCCTTCTTGGGAATTCAATATGCTGTACCATCGATGCCCAACCCCGCACGCTTTTTATAATCATAGCCATCATCTTTTTATTATGTCTTGGACTTGAGGAGGCCTGAAAGCAGATGTAACTCATGATGACCTGACTTCAATGGGAGAATGAACCAGGTGGCTAATTGTCTCTAAAACAAATACACTGATAATTAGCAGGAGAGCACAATGCAACAGAAGCCTAACCACCAACCTTTATTTAAGTTAAGCAAACGGGGGAGCAAATGATGCAGCTGCACCGCACTTTGACAAGTTAATAAGGGAGCCATACTTCATCTCGTCAGCCACACTAGCCAAAGCATGCCCTCAGGACTTGATATCAATGGTGCTAAAACGAGAACTGGGGAAATTTTCAGTGCTTACAGGAAAATCCTCAGGACTAGGTTAAACCAGGGTTTAACCAAAGGAATGCTGGGGTCAAGGCAAAGACCATAGAAAATTGGGGAGATCTCACTCATAGTATGCTACAAGTGATAATACATTCAACTCTATAACATTTTTTTAATGGCAACATCATCCTAACACTACTCAGATCAGACTCACTAGTATCTAGCACAGAATTCAGCAAACTTTTTCTGGAAAAGACCAAATATTTGAGACTCTGACAGCCTTGTGGTCTCAGTTGAAACTACTTATTGTTGCCACCGTAGTACCAAAGCAGCCATAGCCAAGAAGTATGTAATTGCCATCTGTATTTAAATGAAATTTTATGTATCCTGAAATTAAATTCCATGTCAAAAATATTAATTGTTTAATAAGTATGTGTCAAATACATGAATTAGAACATATCATATGAGAAATAGAAATTAAGAGCTAGTCATTAGCCAAACCTGCAGAAATAACAGGCTTAGCTTGTAGACTATACTACAACAGTCTCTCCTTGACCAGTGGCTTATAGTTTATCTATTAGCTTAAGAATTCAGGTAACACAGCGTTACTCTCTCTTGCTTTCTCTCTGCTTCTTAGTTGGACAATGGGATTCAGTTCAGAAGGGAGCTAGATGAAAGGCCACATGAGAGGGATATTCTACTTACTTGATTCATGTTGATAATTTTATGTGTATGTCACAGATCCGCAAACTCAAGACTCTGGGGCAGTTCCAGTGCCAAATGGATTAACCTCAGGGCAAAGGCACAGAGAGTCTTCCCAGTTGATTTATTAGTAAGTATTAATGGACATAGAGCCCTTGGTGCAGATACTTTATTTCTAAGAATTTATCCTAGGGAATGATTAGAATTACCTGCAACAACTAAAGAACAACAGCAAGGGTGTTCATTACAGTACTATTGACAACAGTTAAAAAAATAACATATCAAATAGCAGTGAGGTCAAACAATGACATTGTCAACATTGACAATATAACCTTAATTGAACAATCTTTGGTCATATTTTATTGAACAGCTAACTACGCAGCCCATAAAAATATGATACATAAGACTATGTATTGTCAGGAAAGAATGTTTATTGGTGGATAGAAAGGCAGGCATGAGTGAAAACAATTTTAAAATGGCTAATTATGCTTTTTTAATTTTATTTCATTGTAAAGATGCTGTACAGAGAGGTAACAGATACATGAGTAAGGTAATGAGTATATTTCTTGTTGAGCATTGTTACTCCCACCTTTGTTTTGCAGAAAATGTCTAGGAGAATGACCACGGTATGACTGTTATTTCTGCCCGTTTGACTGATGACTAGTTCTTAACTTCTTTTTCTCATATGGTATGTTCTAATTCATGTATTTGACACATTCTTATTAAGCAATTAATATTTTCCAGCCCTGTGTTTTACATTAAAATGTTATATTTTTGTAATTTTAAAAACTATTTAAAAGAAAAGGAAGTTCTCTCAGGCTTGTGCAAGGATGTGCTGCAGTTGTATGGGCATCAACAGAAAGACACTTAGGAAACAGAGGAGGACCAGAGATAAGACAGATGCTGAAGAAGATGAAGATGACCAGAGATAATAAGGCATGGGGAGCTTGGAACTGGGCTCTGAGGTATCTAAAGCTATGCAGTAGCAATAGTCAATAATACTGTGTATAACTGTATCACTCCTCCTATAATTTTTCAAAATCAGTCTTCATAACCCTCTCCTAATTCCACCAAGAAGCCAATGGATAAGATCTAGCTTAGCAAACTCAGCCCTGTAATACTACCTTCTGAAAGGGGGCATAGTAAAGTATAAAAGATATGAGATTTTAAAAATAGTGACTTTGAACAAATATTCACATCCTGACATCTTTTGTCAAACAGAGCATACGTTAAAGCAAGGTAGCAAAATACCAGAAGAGTGTTGAGGGAGAAGTAGAAAAGCCCACATCTCCATGTTTTTCCTCCAGACTTCTTTGATTCACTGGTTGCACTAAATTATGGAACATTTTCAGGTGCTAAACTCAAGCCTTGTTCTTCTAACATCTCCTTCTATCAGTCATTGATACTCGCTCTTGAGGTTATACCCAAGATGTAACTCAGAAAGCCAGTGAGATAAGAAATATTTCAGATAATAGACCTAGGATACCAGAGCAATTGAATGATTAACATGTAATGAAAATATAATTTATTCCCCATACCAATTAAACCTGGATAAGTACCAGTATGCATTGCTCTTGGTGGGTGCTTACACAAGTACAGACAGTTTGATGTGGCTCTGACCACACAGATGCCCTATTAAAAGCATTTTTACAAAGGGAGGAGTGTTAGTCTTTCTATGGGAGGAATTGGGTTGGAAAGAACTTGGGAGCTTCTTGGGTAGAATTGATACAGAACCTCCCACTCTACTTCCCGTCCTCCCCTACACACACCGCATGTCTATTGCATTTCCTGCCTCTCTCTCTCCTTCTATTGATGTGGGATAATTCCCTCCCAGCCTCCTAAAATAATAGTTGTGGTGCTTAGCTGGCTGACAACCCAACATACAATCAAAACCATGCTGGCCAGATATGTGTAAGTGCTTCTCAGCCATTGCTGGTCCATCTGTCACTTGCCATACATTTGGGTTAGAAAAGTATTTTGTGGGTAGAAAATATCACTCACGCACACACACACACACACACACACACACACACACACACACACACACACACACACATGCAGAGACACAACTCACCCTTTATGGGATTATGTTGGGTCTGTGTATTTATCTAGAATAAAAGCCAATGTTTTTCAACAATAATATACCTCTGTTTATAAAACAGTTCAAGTTTGTTGTTTTTAATTTCAAAATAAGCTATTCCTTCCCCCCACAGGAAAAAAAATCTGAAATGTTGTTATCATTATTGCCTTTTTTCCAAAAGATCCTCATGTGTACCCTAGAGAGAAACGAGCTGGGGCACAAATATTTGCATCAGCCTCCACAAATACTCCAAGGAACAGCAAGAGTTGGAACAAAAGAGAAACCTAGAAATAGTTGTTTTGCTCTTTAATATAGGGCTTAATTTTCCCATTAATACATGAAAATTCTCCAGAGGCTAGTTATGGGCTTGCATTGCTATTTTTATTTTTATCAATAATAATTGTGGTTTTTATTGAGCACTTCTTTTCCAGGGAGCTCTGACTATATGCAAATCACTTGAAAAATTTCTTGCAACTGCCCCTTCCTCCCCCACTGTGCCAGTGGCTCAAGTTTGTAATCCTAGATATTATGCAGGAGGCTGAGATCTGAGGATCATGATTCAAAGCCAGCCCACACAGAAAAGCCATGAGACTCATCTCCAATTAGAAAACTGGAGGTGGAGCTGTCGCTCAAAGTGGTAGAGCACTAGCTTTGAGCAAAAGAGCTCAAGGACAACCTCCAGCCCCATAACTGATTAAAAAAAAATCTTATACCATCTCTAAAGCATAGCCAAGTGTTAGATTATTTTATCACAGTTGAAAAGCTAGAGATACCAGCAAAGAAGAAGATAACTGACCATGAATTTGTTTCAATATTTTCCTCCTGTCTTTTCCTAACCAATTTTCTCTCCAGCCTATCTGGTAGACATGGTGATCTTTTTAAAAAGTAAGTGATGTCTTTCCACAGCTTGTGCTGTGTCCTGTAGTACCTTGCTGGATTCTTTATTTATGCAACCTTGCTTTATGTCTCCTTCACTCAATAGGTGCTGTTATTACTGGCTGTCTAGGTTTGGGTACCTTTGAATTGTTTCCAGAGTCATATGAGGTCCACGTATTAGGAAGTGTTCCTAGAAAGAGTGACAGGAAGTGGGACCAGGGGGAAAAAAAGAAAATTAAACAAAGGAAGTTAAAAAATCAAGCAAAACCCCAATCAGGTTATCCTTAGCCCAATTCTACAAGTGAGCTCTAGTGGGGGGGGGCGGGGCTGGGGCATGTAAATAAACCCCCAGACTCATTAGTCTTTGGCAAAGTTCTCGGCGTTCTCAGGATTTCAGGAAAAGTGAACTCTAGCATCGTGAAGACAGCCCTCCCAACAAAATGGTACTGTGGGAATTTGGGAAAGCACAATGGATGCATCCAGAGGATGAGGCCAGAGTGATACCGCCTACCGCACTGGGTTTTGTGGTTCCTGGAACAATGTGGAGGGTTCTTGAGACCTCACCAACGTCTGCTTTCCACTGAAACTTTCTCCCCATAGTCTTTTACAGTGGTGCCTTCTCTTCCTTAAACTAGACTTTGCTTAATTTTCATACCACCCCCACCCTGCTCCACTCTACTATAAATGAAGTTGAAACTGATTATATGAAGGAACTCTTCTTTTAATCCATTTATCCTAATTCCTGTTATAGCCTAAGCTCTTTTCAGTCACTCAGTTTCCTTACTTTCTGTCTATCCCCTAGTAGAATGTAAACTCCATAAGGCAGATTCTGCCTTGGTCTTCTCTGTATCCCAATTGCCCAGCCTAGCTTCTGATACTCAGGAGGCACTCACTCAGACATTATGTCCTGAAGAAATGGATAACAGAATCATAGTCTTCCTTTTCACAAAATAATTTCGAGTAGCCCACTATTGATAACAATTAATATAACCATAGGCAAATATATACTGAGAAAAATATACATGTTGACACTTGTGTGTGGAAATCCCAGTTCTATTATAGTCACGGAACACATTGTTCACTTTTTGTGATAATTATTTCTTTTTTTATTGTCAAGGTAGTATGCTGAGGGGTTTCAGTTACATAAATAAGGTAATAAGTACATTTCTTGTAAAACTTGTTACCCCTTCCCTCATTTTTCTCCTACTTTCCTTCTCCTACATTGTTCACTTTTGTTGTTGTTTTATTTATCTTTTTGCTGCTACCTGGATTTGAACTCAGGGTGTTATGCTTACATAGCTTACTTGTTTACTATGGGCTCTTTATTCTTGTACAATTCTTCCTAGTGTTTCCCTGGTTATTTGGAAATGGGCTGTATAGGACATGACCTCAAACTGTGATCTTCTAGATATCAGCTTGCTTCACAGCTAGGATTATAAGAATGAGTCACAGGTTCCTGGTGATAAAAATCCATGATTTTCAAACAAAACATACTTAGAAAAATAGGAACAAAATAAGAATAAAATTCATTATTTTCAAACAAAAATACTTAGAAGAATAGAAAAATACATTTTCATACATAGAGTATGAAAACAAAAAGGCTAAGCTCCCTGATAATATATACTTACAAAGGCCAAATTATTCAGGTATATTTTTTTAAAGAGAGAGAAGTAAGTTAAATACCAAAGTTTCTCTTTCTACATTGAGTGAAAAAGTCAACGAATGGTAGAAATGAGAAAACTAAAAGTAGAATTTGGGTGGGGGGAATGCTTCTATTTTTATATACCAGATTGTTTCTAAATTGGGCATGGGAACTTCTTTCACACATAATGTTTATTTTTATAGCACTCTCCCCCCTAAAAATAAGGTGCTTAACATGTGAGCTGAGCTTACTCAAGTTTCTCATCATAGCTAAATACAAAAAGGGTCTCAATTCTTTTCCTCTTGTATCTAATGGTAGTGTGCAGTGCCTCTTACCTGCCACCACCAAGTCCCATTCATTATTTTTCCACCTCTTAAATCTAAATTGCTTTTGCTAATACAGTAAGGCCAGGCTTTGACACGCCTTCCCTGTTCTCTCTCTCTATTGGATAGAATCCTGACACTGCCATGTGTATAAATCTGAGCTGACTTGCTAGAAGAAACGAAAACACGTAAAGTCAAGCTGATCTCCAAGTCCTGCCCATCCTTGACCAATCAGCCCTAGCTAACCTCCAGTTTGTCACAGAGCATGAGTAAGCCCAGGTTTAGACCCATGTCCAGTCCAGGTTAATGGATCATCCGGTAAATGTATGACATTTACAGGGAGTAAGAAGTAGAAGTTGCTTTTAGCTACTATGCTGTGAGATGTTTGTTCCACAATGATAGCTGACTAAAATATTTCTCCTAATCATGCTAGAGAGCCAGATTGGACCCACCCCTCACAAGAGCCTGGGTGGATTTGTTTTCTATATTTTATTGTTTTTGCTATGCTGTTTCCAAGTCAATGTAAGAAAAGAAGCCAAAGAAGACTTCTTCAGAGTAGGTGATGAATATAAAAAAGCAATCTCAACAGGCAGGTTCTGTCAGAACAATAGCTCCTGTAAAGGTTCAATAGTCTACTGAAGCTTAAAAAGTGAAGCATTAGTGGCCCATGCCTGTAATCCTAGCTACTCAGGAGGCTGAGATCTTAGAATTGTGGTTTGAAGCCAGCCCAGCAAGAAAGCCCATGAGGGCTTTTATCTCCAATTAACTACCACAAAAGCTGAAGTAGAGCTATGGTTCAACTGGTGGGGAGCTAAAAGCCAAAAGAGCTCAGGACTGACACAAAAAAGTGAAGTTTACTTTGGCAAAAGAGACAAATAATAATAATAATTGTAAAATAAAAAACCAGAATTCTCTCTAGTATCACTTCTATTATACTAATCGTATTCGCTAAGACTTGCATACTTTCTTCACTTATAAATAATCAGCTTTGCTTTAATAGCAAGAATAGGGTTAAGTGAATCACCGTTCACTTTGTTTGTTTTAAGCTATTGTTGCCTATACCAAATCATCTGCTGTTTCATTGTCTTATGTGAAGATAAAAATCTAGACACACCTGCCAAACCAAAAGGAAAAAAAACACAGAAACAGAGGAAAATGAGGGAAGCATTGTTCAATGTAACTGTTCATTGGCCTATATAGAAAAAAAAATACTAACGAATAAACAACCTGCCACAAATTGAGGTGTGCACAGAGCTATAGACCTATAAAGCGTATTTCAGTTGCCACAGTTACCAATTTGCAAAATGGAGTGATGAAATTATCAAATGAAATTTTGGCTGCATTTCTCATAGGGGTTCAGTGCGTTCTTTTAAAAATTGATAGCCTTTATTTCCAGATTTGGGTGTAATAGTTTCAGTTCTAATTGTGCATTGTTCTATGGAGCAGCTTGTTTTCTGATACATTTTTACTATGTCAAAATCTGGATTTTTAAATCGTGCTATCTTGTGGTTTCTCCATCTTCTTATTTTAAACATACATGTCTATGTGTATAATGTCTATTCACTTATAATTAAAAAGAGAATAGTTTTATGTTTCACAAAAAACTTTTGGAAAGGCAGAGTTTGTTTCCTTATGATAAATAGAATCTACCATTTGCTACATTTTGGAGCTGTGATTTATGAATATACTCAGTCCCAGTTCCATCTAGCCATATTTTGGTAAAGCTATTTAGTGCATCTCACTTCTGTGCTCGTAAGCCTATTAGGGTATCCCAGTTCTTTAGCCATAGCAGTTAGTTAGGAATAGGAAGGCAACCCAATCAGGAATGAGAATAGGAAGGTGACCCAATCAGGAATGGGAACATGGCCTCAGCAGACCAATGAGTGATAGGTCACAAGCCAATCAAGGTCAAGTAGATTCCATTCCAGGATTTGTTTGAGCTTTTGAAAAAGAAAATTTTCATATATATATATATATATATATATATATACATATATATACACACATATATACATATATATACATATATACATATATGCACATATATACATACATATACATTTATATTTGTAAAAGTATTATACAGAGGGGTTACAGTTACATGAGTAAGGCAAAGAGTACATTTCCTATTGAGCGTTGTTACCTCCTCCTTTGTTTTTTCCCTACCATCCCTTCCCTCCCACCCTCCCCCCACCAACTTGTAAAGTTCATTTTCAACATAGCATCTTGTACATCTCATTGTTACAATGGGTCAACTTGTACACTTATTTCAGCATTTTGTTATTTCCCTTCTCCTCCCCAAATTAGAAAAATGTATATACAAGATGCAGGGCACCAGAACCAAATACAGTGAAAACAAGGACTAAACCATGGGGGAAGAACATAAAAAAGAAACAAAAAATCACAGTACATTATAACCACCAACAAGAAAGATAAAACCACTTGTGTCCCTGTCTTGGGCTTCATTTTGCTTAACATCATTTTATATGGTTATATGTGCATAGCTTTTGACCTTTTCTGCTTCTTCTAGACATATACTAGTTGTTGCAAACAAGGGAAACCATGAGACCTATGTTTCTTTGGGTCTGGCTTACCTCACATAATATAGTTTTTTCCAAGTCTTTTAATTTCCTAGCAAATGGGGCGATGTCATTCTTTCTGATGCAGGCATGTGTGTGTGTGTGTGTGTGTGTGTGTGTGTGTGTGTGTGTGTGTGTGTGTGTGTGTGTGTGTATGTGTGTGTGTGTGTGTGTGTGTGTGTGTGTGTGTGTGTGTATCACATCACCTTGATCCATTCAGGAGATTCTCTTCTTATCATAGAAAAGAAAACAGTATATAGACCCAGAGGCTTCTCTGAGCCAACTTTGGACCATAAGGAAAGTCTACTTTGGATGGAAAGAATCCTGAGGAAGATGTGCTAAGAAATAAAGACTGAGAGGAAAATAAAGAAAACGAATCATAAAATGTGTTGAATCCAGAGAACAGATCAATTGCTGTCTTTGTAGTGGACAATTAAAGGAGCCAGTATAAGTGCTGGCTGTTTGAGTTGAATGGTATCATTATTTTTAAAAAATGAAATGAAACTATTTACAAGGACAATGGCAGACTTTAGAAATGAGTGACTGGGAGGGGACAACAGAAATGATATTCAAACATAAAGGAGCAGCTCTGAGCAGTAAATCAAAATTCACTAGTAAGGAAGAAGGGAGTGGAGTGAGGGGGATAAGAAAGGGGTAGTGTGAGTGTGGTCATAGTGCATTTTATAGATATATATAGATATATATAGATATATATATAGATATATATATATCACAGTGAATGCCATTAGTTTTTGCAATTAATGTATGCTAATGCTAATAAGAATGGTAGTCACTCCAAGCCTATCCCACTAAGATGGATAAAGTCACAGATAAGCAAGTATAGAAGTAAGCTTAAGTCAAACACTCAGATTTCCTTGAATTAAGTGTGTTATCAAATAATGCACTCCAATTCCCTCATTGGAAATTTAACTATAGGAATCTTAGTCTATGAGAGCCAATAGGCACAGTAGAAACCACTGCGGACATCAATCTGAGAGCCAAATAAGGACAGGATGGCTACTTAGTGGCTGCATGAAGCTGGAGCTTCCCTAAGCTGGACATTCAAAGGGAGGAGAGAGTATAACTAGGAGCAATAGGTGAGGACAGAGGTCAAAATTACAAAGGGCCTGTCCAATGAGATATGGAGCCACAGAGAATGTTCAGAGACTGCAGCTGGAGCTGTGTGAGGCAGAGAGTGTAGAAGATGAAGTCCTGGCTTCCCTTTCCTCCCACAGTCTAGCCTCTCATGAGGGTCTCCCCATAGCCAACATAACCAAAACCCAATATCCAGGAGCCTAGGAAACACAGCTCTGTGACACAGAGCAGAAAGAAGAAGGGCAAGGAGCAAAGGTAGCCACAGACAGGCAGATAATCTATTACACACTAGACAATAGTCTCCCATAAACAGAAGCACCTCTGCTTCAGTCAGCACATACTCACGAGATAAAAATCATAGGGTGTTCTTTGTCTCCATCCACAGTCATACTGAAGTTAACATATGAAACAGTTTTACAATCCCTGAGGTGTTTGCTAAGCTTAATGTTATTTGTTCAATCATACTCTGCTAGCAATACATAATACAATCGTTCCACACTTCTGCTGAGACTTTGTTAACTTTCCGCTATCTCATTTAATGGCAATCTTATCCTACCAGTAGCAAACATCATACCCGTGACTTCTTCCCATCTCTGCCTCCCCAGATCATGTGTGTCAGCAAAGTGTCACAGCTCTTTGTTCAAACTATGCCCTGAAGCAAATACAGCTGCCCTTATGGTGCTTCCTCATTGATCCCCGTCACCATTATCTCTTCCAACAGGTGTCCCTGACTCCCTCCATTGTGCCTCTTCCCACGCTATTCCACAGAACAACCAGCACAACACTTGTCAAATAGAACTTCTTTTCAAACCTCCAATGGCTCCATTTTTCTTCTGTGTGTCAGAAGCCCAAAGTCTTTGAGGGTCAAGACCACATCATGTCTAGCACTTCAAGTTTAATTATCCCATGCCATTACACTACAGCTTATGGTTTCAAAACAGAAAAAAAAATCCACAACAGAACAGTTTTGACCATTGTACTTCCCATGGTTTATGCAACTAGTCTATGTCCAAAGCAGTGTTCTCGACACAAAAGTGTGGCTGAAAGGATAGATATATAAAAAATATGACATGGACACAGATATGGTTAAATGGTTTCAACACTTGTGTGTTTTCTTTAGGACTTTTGAAAATGACTTGTATAAACTGTTCACTAAGCTATTCTTGAAGTGAACTATGTTATGTAGCATATTTGTATAAATTAGTAACTTTGTGAGCCTAGACAATAATGGTTGTGAAGGATGAGAATTAACCAATATGACAGAGATCTTTCCAAACTAGAATTCTTGCCCAAAGCTAAACTCTACAACTTACCCAGGCTAACTTGAGCAAAGGTGATCATGGACTGTATGAGAATACAAGAATTATTTTCATGTGTAAGCTGAGATCCAAAATGGTTCATCAATCTATTTACTTATTTAAATAATTATTGCATGTCCAATATAGGTGTAGCAACAAAAAGGGTAGATCAGGCAAGACAGGGCAGGAATGTTTCCAACATGAACAAAGCATGTCACCAGCTCTAAATCTGAAGGTCATAAGAAAAGATACTTAAAGGAAACCAGAGAGAAAGCTAGAGCTATAGGGCAAAGCCACCTGACAGAAGCCATGGACCTCTTAACCACTTTAACTCTAATTAAAAGCTAGAACTCAGGGAAGCACAGTTAATGTGGTCCCTAGGAGTCAGGTCCTGGGTCCAGAGCACAAAGAATAGAACTGAATGGACAAACCAAGAACACCTGTCCACTATGGCTAGAAGAGGTAGGAAGTTGAGAGAAGAGTGGAAGATTTTATAACAGTTTCATAACTTTGTGTAACAAATCCCACAAAGTTGACTGCTTAAAATACACAAATGTTTTGTCTAAAAGTTCTGTGAGTCAGGAGTCCAGGCCTACTTAGCTGGACTCCCTGCTTTGGAGTATCACCAGGCTGAAATTAAGCTGTTCACTAGGCTGAGTTCTCATCTGGAGGTTTGGCTTGGGGTAGATCTACTTCCAAGGTCATTCAGGTGGCTCACAGAATTCTGTTTGTTGTGACTGTAGGACTGAGATCCTCAACTGCCCAAGGGTGGCCTTAGTTTCCATAGACACTTCACTTATGGCTGCCTGTTTCAAAGACCAACAAGAATGACTTGAGAAATAGAAGCTTCAAATAAGTGAAACACTCGAGTGGCATCTACTACCCTGGGCTTGTTATACTGGTTTAGAAGCAAGTCATGGATCACACACACACAGAAATAAACAAATACATCAATAACAAGAAGTGAGATCATTTTGTCTGGCATACTACATGACATCATAAACCATATTAAGCATTTAAGATTTTATCTAAATCCAGTAAGGGGTAGCCATTCAAAGAATGTATTAAATGGAGAAGAAATAATACTGTTAGGTCCCGACATGAGGCTCATTCTGTTTTTTTTTTCATACAAAGGATCAACAGAAAATGCAAGGGGTCTACTTAAGGTCACAGTTGGTTAGCGGCTGAGCCAACGCCACAGTTCTTTGAGAACCACCATGTTCTGCAATCTTAGAAGCCCCTTCCATGTAGCAATGCTATATTTCTCTGCATATACAAGAAAATCAACTGTCATATTTAATAGCTCCACATCAACGTGAAGGATGGAAGTATAACAGAGACTATTTTTGGTTAGCAAATATTTGGACTTGGTCTTACATAAAACCTAAAACAAATTCTGAGTTTAATTTTTCCACTTTTACAATGTTTATGTGTGTGGAATCATTCTTCAGAAAAAAAGTTATTTCTCCTACACATCATCTGGAGCACACTGGATCCCTCTTGCAGGTAGAAGAACCAAGAGTTTCCTTGCCTTTCCCTTCCCCTGCTGGCCTGTCTGAGACTGCCAGGCCCCAAGGCTGGATCATCCTCTGCACCTCAGGTGGGATGTGTTAGGAATAGCTTTCTAGTGCAAGACAGACAGAAAAGCAGAGATCTTAAGTCTTGCTGTGGTGTGTTGGTTCACTAGAACCAACTGTTAAATTTGCAAGAATTTTGTAAGCCAAATATTAAGGCATTGGCTTGAAATCAGCTATGGTGGGAATATTTGCACCACAGAAACTGGCAAGAGTTAGAAAACAGAGCTTCCTTTCCTGCAAGCCTGGTGTTCAACATTTGCCAACCCGCCACCGCTTTTGGATGTTCAAACTACTCTAAGAAATAATCAGAGGACCACACATTTACCTATGAGAAAGCACTTTGTAGAAAAGGAAGTTGAAAATAACCTAAGTATCCTAAAAAAAAGTGCACTAACTGAAATCCTATGCAGCCTCTAAAATTGTATTTTTAAATCTATATTGACATGAAAAACGTATCTAGGGCATATAAGGAGATATGAAGAAACTAAGACCCCATATACTGTATAAGAGGAATTTTGTAGGAAAATAATGTGTATAGAGAGGGAAAGTTTAAAAACCTAAGTGGTATCAGTGATATCTTAAAATGGTAAGGTATCAGAATATATTATATTCATAAACTGTTTTATTAAATGGCAACTCCTTTGTACAACTACCTAAAGATAATAATTTTTAAAATGGTGTGGTAACAGGTCACCTTGATCATCTTCTTTATGTTTCTAGGTGTTTAATATTCCATGGTAAGCGCACACTGCATTTGTAATAGACATACATATACATATGTATGTTTGTTCCATCAAGAATGAAATAGTGAGAAGAAACTATAAAATTAACATGCTCACCATAACATTTACTAATCCAAGTTGACACCAATTGGGATAAGAGGAAAGATGGTGACTTTGGATCAAGTTGGATATGCAAAATTTTAGTTCTCTGATCTCTTAAGGATCAGACTGATTTGCAGAACTGTGTATAGAATTACACTTCTGACCTCAAAGCCACAAGAGCAGTGACTGAGGTGCTTAATGTATACCACTTAAAATCCTCTCCATGCCTCTCCCTTAGGGAAGAGCCTCATTTTCCCATGAAGAAGGGCATTACCTGGAATGACAATCAGGACTTCATCTCCCACTCACTCCTCTCCACAGCAGGAGTGTCTTACCTATTCAGAGAGTTAGAAAGAGGCTCTTTGGAAACTAGCCTGCAGATGACACAAGTATTCTAGACTGTCTCCCATGCCTATGTCATAGAAGTGCATGGTATTGACCAGTTATGCCTGTGCCTGGAGGTATGTACCAGTTTCATCCCCTTGTCCCTGGCCACCACTCTATCCCACATTATCCAATCACCTTTATTAATAATAAGGGTAATCTTGTTTCCCACTCTCTATAGCTATCAATTCATCCCTAATTTCTAAGGGCAAGGAAGAAGTGCTGCTTTTAGCCTTTTTCAAACCCCAATACTGTTAGTGTTTTTGTAGAATGGAAACTTCTAAAAACAGGTTTGAGTTGTACACACCCATTTTTGTATCCCTGGCACTTGGTGTGTCCATTTATACACATATACGTTTTCCACAGAAGACTGGAAGTGGAGGGAAGGAGAAAAATGAGTTGGGGCAAAAGATATTGACTTGAATCTCTCCACCCATTTCCTTTTATTTCTTAATGAATTTAGGAAGAGTAGAACCCTTGTCTCAAGCAGATTTGGCCCATTATCCCCATCCTTAGTTTAACGGTTGGCATAGCATTTGTGGCTTAAATAATTTATAGTGATCAGTGGGAATGAACACAAGGTGAAACGGGGTCTCATCTGAGAAAAATCCTCAGTAATGACAGACAGGGGAGAGGTAGGGCCATCAGCTCTTAATTACATTCTGTCTTCTCTTGGCTTTCTCCTGCATTCTCTTTCTCTCCTTGAATACACATTTTAAATAAAGTGCACATTTTAAATGGAGGGAGATGGCTTAGTACTCAATGTAACTTTTTGTTACCTTGTCTAGAGCCCCTGACTAACTTACTCCTGAAAGTCTTGCTCTCATGAATTGGCACCAATTAGACACCTTTCTAGGTAGAGAAATAATTTGCTTAACTGCATAAGAAAATGGCCACTTCAAGCCCTTTAAGAATTTTGGTTCTCAATTACCCAGCCTTACTTCTCCTGTGAAGTGATAATTAGAGTCTGGATGATAACTGGATTACCAAGGACATCTCTCCCGACAGCCGTTTAACACCTAATCAAGTGTTAAGGTCGTAAATTATGCATTTCTCAACAGCATTCAGACCCATTTGAAAACAATTTGAAACAGTTCAAGAGTTCCTAGATGGTCTTCAGTTTTACAGGGCTGTAGAGGGTCCTGCTTAAAGGAATTATCTGCTTAGAAGAATTACCAGGTTAAAGGAATCACCCACTTAACAGACTCAAAGTGTAAGGCTCTCTCTACTCGCTAATTGGCTACAGATCATTATTTTCGTTAACAATTCAGTGTTCTCCTCCGATGTAAGGGTACATAGAGAATTTTCCACAGCATCTCCCCAGGGAGTTCAGGTACCACATTCTGGAGAGAATGTAAAAGGAGGAAAACGGATACACAAGTAAGGCTCCCCAATTTTGTTTTTCGTATAACTTCTTCAAAACCAGATCCTAAAAATACAAGCTCAATACAGGAAAGGACAATCTATGCTTCTCAGTTTTAGGTTAGAGGCAACAAAGGATATTGAGAGGGTAGGGTGGCAAATGTGGGAGAAAGACACATGCCGTGCTGTGCCATCCTTGAAAGAAAATCGGGTTTTCTAAAGCCTACGGCTCCTCTGCTAACACAGTCCCTCTCAGGATTGTTCCTCTCTCTCTCTCTCTCTCTCTCTCTCTCTCTCTCTCTCTCTCTCTCTCTCTCTCTCTCTCTCTCTCTCTCTCTCTCTCTCTCTCTCTCTCTCTCTCACACCATCATCCAGTTAGGTCTTCAGCAATACCAGACACTTAAGCAAACATCCATGACTCAACAACCAGTGATCACCACAACCCTATAGTTTTTCGTGAAATTTCCCCGTCATTGACCCATCAGTCCCTCTGCATTCCATTCTGCTCCTCAGGAAGCAGCAATGAGGAGGTCTTTGAGGGTTCTAGGAATTGTACACACACACACACACACACACACACACACACACACACACACACACACACACACACACACACACGTCAGCCTGTCTCTTACTCTCCTTTTATAACAGCAGTTAGTTACACTTCTCTCCAAGCCTATCTGAGAAATCTGTTTACAAGCTCTGTCTTCCTCTTAGAGGGAGAAATGGCATAATTGGAAGCATAGATTACACCACATAATTGTACCACAATAAGGATCCATCTTCAGTCCAGCCCAATTCAATTAGAATATTTTTACTGCTTAATTTGATCTTAAGAGCCTTGAGGGAGGAGGGGGGGAATCTGTCTACTTGGAGAACAGGCTAAGTCTGATACATAGGATTCTTCTCTTTCTCCTTACCTGCATCTCAGTAATGTCCCACGTGTTAAAATGATAAGATCCATCCTTCTGCGGGACTTCATTCCATGGAACAATCTGAGTTGTTTCTATTGCAAATTCACTGACTCCCTCCAAAATGGATACTCGTTTTTTTTTGGCATTTTTTGTTGTTGTTGTTGTTATTTTCTTTTCTCTCTTTCTGTCCTTCCTTCCTTCATTTCTTTCTTTCTTTCTTTCTTTCTTCCTTCCTTCCTTCCTTCCTTCCTTCCTTTCTTTCTCTTTCTTTCTTTCTGTTTTTCTTTCTCTCTCTTTCTTTCTTTCCTTCTTTCTTTCTTTCTTTCTTTCTTTCTTTCTTTCTGTTTTTCTTTCTCTCTTTCTGTCTTTCTTTCTGTCTTTCTTTCTTTCTGTCTTTCTTTCTGTCTTTCTGTCTTTGTTTTGTGGTTTGTGGGGTTATTTTTGAAATCTGGTTTTGAACTCAGGGCCTTACACTTGGTAGGCAGGTAGTCTTCCCACTTGAGCAATCTCCACAGTCCTTTTTTGCTTATCAGTTTTTAGATAGGATCATGTGTTTTTCCTTTTCCTAGAGCTGGCCCTGGACCATGATCCTCCTTGCTTATGCCTTTGACATACTTAGGTTGATTACAGCTAGAATAGCCCAGCTTGGTTGAGAATGGCCTTGAATAGCCCAGCCTGGTTGAGATAGGTTCTTACTAACTTTATGTTCAGGCCTGGAAACTCCATCCTCCCAATCTCTGCCTCCCAACTAAAAACAGATATTTTCTATTCAGTATACAATGAGAGATGGGGGAGGGGGTTCTGTACAGCATTATTTCTATTATCTTTCCTCAAACAAATATAGATTTTTCTAGAAAGAATATCAAACTATATGTCTACTTTATATACAGTTTTAAAACATGTCTATAAAAATTTATAGAAGCATTTTTATTTTGTTCTGACTCATTTTACCATTGGACCTCTGGGAAGGCTATTATACTAAATTAAAAGGCATTAAAGACTTGGTCTTCCGTTTTCTCCTTTAGTCGTTCATGTGGAGTTGTGTTTTCTTGCAGTGCAGTCATGTTTGACAGGGGGCCTTTTACTCTCTGCGATCCCCCAGCGTATGTCACATAAATACAGATTTCCTCCTCTCCCTGGAACATTGACAGAAATAAATCACTTGTAAAGCAGGCTCTGGTGATAATCTCCTGAATCATGAAAGGATTTCTTTTATCATATATATGATAACTCATGCTAACTAACGTAAAGTAGTTAACATAAAACTATGTATCTCAAATTAGGTATCTTTTTGTGTGTTTTTTTATTGTAAAAAGGCTGTACAGAGGGGTTACAGTTACATGAGCAAAGTTATGAGTAATTTGTACATTGTTGCCTCCTCCTTTGTTTTCCTCCTACCATCCCTAAGTTAGGTATCTTTTGAGGACTGGACCAACAAATGCATCCCTCAGGTGGTAACATACCTGTGGTGAGTCCTTACTCTCCTGTCTTCTCAGGTCAAGGGAAAAAATCAGGCTTGAAGCTTACTCTCAAAGGTTTGAAACTTTCACACACAGGTGAGACTTAACTGCAGTGGGCACTTTCCCCAGTCCCTATTTGTTTGGGGTTAAGGTCTGTTCCCAGGGTTTTACTGCCTCCTAGTTCTGCCTCGGGACACTTTCAAGGGTGCCCTTCTAGCCTACGAATGACTCTGACTACAGATGGATAACCAGCCCCCAATGCATTTCCATTGTGACCTCAATCCCAGGCTCAAAGATTGTGAGGGTCAACCTCTCTAGCCATAAAAGAAATGCAAATCAAAACAACATTGAGATACCACCTCACCCCAGTTAGAATGGCTATAATCAAGAACTCTAATAACAACAGATACTGGAAGGGATGTGGATAGAAGGGTACCCTACTGCATTGTTGGTAGGAGTGTAAACTTGTTAACCCTTTGGAAAGCAGTATGGAGGTTCCTCAAAAGACTCCACATAGAGCTTCCCTATGACCCAGCAATCCCACTTTTGGACATTTACCCAAATGATCATAAATGGCCATACTAAAGCTACCAGCACAACTATGTTTATTGCAGCATTATTTACCATAGCTAAGATATGGAACCAACTCAGATGCCCCTCAGTAGATGAATGGATCAAGAACATGTGGTATATATACACAATGGAATTCTATGCCTCCATCAGAAAGAATGACATTGTCCCATTTGTTAGGAAATGGAAAGACTTGGAAAAGTTATATTAAGTGAAGTAAGCCAGGCCCAAAGAAACATAGGTCCCATGATTTCCCTTATTTGTAATAACTAATATATGTGTGAGTCAAGCAGAAATATCATTTTTGGAGGGGAAGGGAAAAAAATTGTTTAAATAGGGATACAGGTGGACCCATTGCAATAGTGAGATGTACAAGTCTTTGACCAGGAGTGGGGGAGTGGGGGAGGGGCGGAGATGGGAAAGGATGGGAAGGGGAAACAAAAGAGGAGGCAACAATGCTTGATAAGAAATGTACTCATTATCTTGCCCATGTAATTGTAACCCCTCTATATGGTATTTTCACAATTTAAAAAAAAATTGTGAGGCACTCTGACATTGATTTCTTTCTCTCTACATCCTACCCATGATCATTTTAGATATCAGTGTAAAATAGCATGAAACAAAGATGAGTGAAGGAGTCAGGAATGCTGAGAGACAGAAGCATGAAGCAGAAGTGGCCTGGGTCTCTCCGGACAGAAAAGGATGAGCTGATTCTGAGGGCAACTCAAAGTGTCAACAGCCTATAACCAAGGCTATTTTCTCAGATTCATTCTTTTCTGCCCACCTAGAAGGAACACTCTGGCAACCTTGTGAAATGGAGACAAGCACTTTCCATCAAGGAAAACAGGAGAACAGAACACCTCACAGAGACGTCCCAATGGTTCATGTTCAGTATTTGACATACATGATCACCACTAGATGATTCTAAATTCCATCAACAGAGCCAATAGGCTTACTCTTCAGAACTTCATGATCACTCAAAACCAGATCTTCAGTAACATCACAATTCTAAGTTCCTCCTTTAACCAGAGAGCAAAATTAAGACTTGGAGCAGAAGTCAGGCTATTGTCTTCAGCTAGATTTTTATTTAATTTTTTACTATCTTTAAATAGTTTGACAAAAGGCTTTCATCCAACATGTCTGCTTACAAATACATTTCATCTTGTCACCCTTCTATTATATTCTCCCCCATATCTATCCAAACTCTATCTATCCCCTCAAGTTTCCTAGTCTCACTGTCACAGATGTACATTGACTGTTATGACTGTATGTATTCACTATTTTTCTCTCCATTTGTCTGCCCCCTCCTCTTAAACCCCACACTTCACTCAAACAAGAGATGCCAGTTTCCTGCATTCATTGGGTTAAACTGTTTATTGTTCAAGGGAAGTTACATTATGGGAATACCACCCTGAGTATACCATACTTTAGTCAGTTTAATGGTGTCTATATATGAATAATTTTTGCAGCTAGATTATTTTTTATACCACTGACTTGTGACATATGGAATTTTAAAGTTATTTCCTATATTGGCAAATGATACTTTCTATTAGGTCCGTATGACCTTCTTTTTAGAATAAACTATTTAATATAAAAATGAGTCTATTAAATTAAAATACAGTAAATAATGCTGCAGTTTTATACAAGTACAACAAAAATCAGAAAAGATGCCTAAAGTTGGGAAACATCATTGTAGTAATCAGAATATGAGTTGATGAGGCTGGGCCTGGAGTCACACAACTATAATTCCACCACTCAGGAGGCTGAGGCAGGGCGATTATGAGTTTCAATATAGCCTGGGCTATATGGGAAGATTCTGTCTCAGAAAGAAGAAGGAAGAGGACAAGAAGAAGGAGACGTATGAGTCTAGAAAGTCTAGGGTAAAAATTCCATCTCTGCTCCTTTGCCAATCCTGTGATCCTGAGCAGATGATACAACTTCTCTGATTTCAGTATTTTCACCTATGAAACAGAAATGAAGATAGGCTTGCCACACAAGATGAGGCTTGGTTCAGGTGAACCAAGAAGAAAGAACGAGGCTTAACCAAAACACACACATTGATCAAAACACATTATACTCATAATTGACAAGTTGAACTGAAACCCCTTTGTACAGCTACATAAAAGTATCCTTTGAAATCAATGGCTTTTCTATATGCCAACAATGAGAAAAGTGTGGCTGAAATTAGGAAAGCAACTCCATTTGTAATAGCCCCACAAAAAATAAAATACCTAGGAATTAACTTAACCAAAGAAGTGAAGGACCTCTATGATGAAAACTTTAAAATCTTGAAAAAGGAAATCAACACAGAACTTAAAAAAATGGCAAAACCTCCCATGCTCCTGGATTGGCAAGATTAACATCGTGAAAATGGCAATACTTCCCAAGGCTATCTACAAATTCAACGCGATACCTATCAAAATTCCACCCTCATTCTTCAAGGAAATAGAAGAGGCAATCCAAAAATTCATATGGAACAATAAAAGACCCCGAATAGCAAAAACACTCCTCAACGGAAAGAACACTGCTGGAGGAATATCAATACCAAATTTCAAACTCTACTATAAAGCCAGAGTAATCAAAACAGCTTGGTATTGGCATAAGAACAGACCTCAGGACCAATGGAATAGAATTGAAAACCCAGAAATGAACTTACAGACCTATAGCCATCTAATCTTTGATAAGGAAGCTAAAACAATAGAATGGAAGAAAGACAGCCTCTTCAGTAAATGGTGCTGGCAAAATTGGTTAACTACATGTAGAAAACTAAAGCTAGATCCTTATATATCACCCTGCACCAGAATCAACTCCAAATGGATCAAAGACCTTGAAGTCAAAGCAGACACTCTGAAAACATTACAGGATGGAATAGGAGAAACCCTAGGTCTCCTTGGCTCAGGCCGAAATTTTCTGAATAGAGACCCGGAAGCACAACAAATCAAAGAAAGGTTGGACAAATGGGATTGCATAAGGTTGCAGAGCTTCTGCAGGGCAAATGACATAGCTAGCAAGATCAATAGAAAGCCCACCGATTGGGAGAAGATCTTTACTAGCCATACAACGGACAAGGGTCTCATATCTAAAATATACTTGGAACTCAAAAAATTAAACCAGCCAACAACAAATCCTCAAAGAAACAACTGCCCAATAAATAAGTGGGCGAAAGACTTAAAGAGAAGCTTCTCTGAAGAAGAAAGAAGGATGGCCAATAGACACATGAAGAAATGTTCAACATCCCTAGCCATAAAAGAAATGCAAATCAAAACAACATTGAGATATCACCTCACTCCAGTTAGAACGGCAAAAATCAAGAACTCTAACAACAACAGATGCTGGAGGGGATGTGGACAGAAAGGAACCCTACTTCATTGTTGGTAGGAATGTAAACTTGTTCAACCACTTTGGAAAGCAGTATGGAGGTTCCTCAAAAGACTTCACATAGATCTCCCCTATGATCCAGCAATCCCACTTTTAGGCATTTACCCAAATGTTTACAAACAAGACCACACTAAAGCTACCAGCACAACTATGTTTATTGCAGCATTATTTACCATAGCTAAGATATGGAACCAACCCAGATGCCCCTCAGTAGATGAATGGATCAAGAAAATGTGGTATATATACACAATGGAATTCTATGCCTCCATCAGAAAGAATGACATTTCCCCATTTGTTAGGAAATGGAAAAACTTAGAAAAAATTATATTAAGTGAAGTAAGCCAGGCCCAAAGAAGCATAGGTCCCATGGTTTCCCTTATTTGCAATATCTAGTATAGGTATGAGTCAAGCGGAAAAGGTCAGATAATGTGATGTTAGGAAAATGAACCCTTAAATATGTATTTTAATGTTTTCGTTTCTTTCATGCATGTGTTTCTAACGCATTTATAAGATTATTTCTTTGTTGCTTTGTATG
Organism: Dipodomys merriami; assembly: GCF_024711535.1. Lineage (NCBI taxonomy): Eukaryota > Metazoa > Chordata > Mammalia > Rodentia > Heteromyidae > Dipodomys > Dipodomys merriami. The sequence goes on along the minus strand of NW_027202604.1, from coordinate 8,486,134 downwards.
TCCCTCCCCCACAGTGTAACCCCCGCTTTCACTATATTTGATGTCAGTATAACATGTGGAGGAGATGGGGACAAACAAGTCATTTAAGGATTCAGGTGGACCTGTTGCAACAATGAGAAGTACAAAATGTCATGTCAAAATCAACTTTACAATGTCGGTGTGTGGGGGGAGAGGGGGGTATAATTGGGTGAGGGGAGAGGGGAGGCTGGGAAGGGAGGTGAAGGGTAAACAAAGGAGGAGGCTGCAATGCTTGGTAAGAAATGTATGCATTATCCTGTCCATGTAATTGTAGCCCCTCTGTACAGTATGTTCTCAAATAAAATTTTAAAAAAAAGTATCTTGAAAAGGCAACAGCAAAAATAGCATGCAGATATTCATAACAATAACTGAAATGAGCAGGGAGAACCAAATAATTGACTTGTCTACTACAGTATTTGTAGCCCACGCCACACATAGTATGGGTATACCCCTTTCAAGGACACAAAAGAAGACAGTGGGAAAGAGAAAGGATGTCCTAGGCTCACCTGTTCTAGACACTGTGAAGCAGGGGCCCCATGAGGCTGCTTGGGGTGTGGTTGTGAATGTGGTGAGATGAGAATAAGAGGAAACTCAGTAGATAAAGAGGCTGGTGAAGGTGAGACCAACTGGAGACAAATAGCAGTAGAACAAAATTTGTCTCTTCTAGCTTCCCTCCTCCACTGCTCCTTTTCCCCCCTTTCTCACCCCCTGCCTGCCCTCCTTTCTTTCTTCTTTGTACAAATTCACTACTCACACCCATTGTGTCAGAAGCTTTACTAGCTATGGGAACTCAGTCTCTCAGTCTATATATAAAGTTAGGTTTGTGACAATTTCTCACGTGAAAGCTTTGTTCAGATGAAAATATGCATAGAGATTTATTTTTTGCAATCCTGGGGCTTGAACTCAGAACCTGGGCACTGTTCTTGAGCTTCATTTTGCTCAAGGCAAGCACTCTACCACTAAACCACATTCCCAACCCAGCATAGAGTTTTGTTTTGATTTTTATAAATGAAATTTGGAGGTAAGTTTGACAAGAGCAACTCTTTCTCCTAAAACCCCCTATGTATAATGAGGCTAAACATTTTTTTAAGTTGAAGATAACTGAAAGGTTATCTTAGGAGACAATCCATAGGCCAACAACATTTGAAAATGTTCAAAATAGTTAACCAATATTTCAAATTCTTTTAAAAAGAAGTTTTTATTATGAAAATACTGTACAGAGGGGTTACAGTTACATGAGCAAGGCAATGAGTACATTTCTTATCAAGCATTGTTGCCTCCTCATTTGATTTTTCCCCTACCATCCCCTCCCTCCTACCTCCACAACTACACTACCAATCTCACCCCCTGCCATCACCTAAATGGTAAACTTCGTTTTCAACATTGCGTATTGTATATCTCATTGTTACAATGGGTCAACCTGTATCCCCATTTAAACAATTTGTTTTTTCTCTTCCCCTCCCCCAATTATACCAACATCAAATACAGTGGAAACAGGGGTTATATCATGGGGGAGGGACATACAAAGCAACAAAAAAAATCACATGGTACCTTATAAATCTGTTAGAAACAATAGCAAGAAAGAAAAAAACACTTTTGTCCCTCTCTTGGGGTTCGTTTCGCTTAACAACATCTTATAGATTTTCCAGAGTGAAGGGGAGGAGAAAGAGAGAGGAGAGAGGGAGAAGGAGAAAGAGAGAGGGAGAGAAGGAGGGAGAAAGGGAGAGGGAGAAGGAATGGGAAAGGAAAGGGAGAGGGAGAGGAAGTGATCACAGAGTTCTTTCCAAAACGGAAAGGGCCAGTTTCATGGGCCAGCACTGGTTAGATCTGAGTACAGCTAAGTTTATTTTTGTGTTTAGTGTACCATAGTCTCCACCCCTCCTTATTATGCTCTACTACTGAAAACAAGAATGAGATGCTATCTTCATCTCATTTGACTTGATCTTTGCTTGCCTTACATGTGACCATATTCCCTCACATTAGCAACAGAGGCCCTTGAGCCTCTCTCCTGCAGACCTGACATCTTCACCTTGCACACAGAACAAATGGCCTCCATGATGGGGATCACCTCTTTTCCTTGAGATATTGTGCTCTGTTTTTTGGGGCTGATAATTCAAATCCAAAGAGAAATGGGAAAGAAAATTTCTCCTTTAACCTCGATTCCTCAACCCTGGCTTTTGTTTGTCCTTTTTCCTGGCTTCGGGCATTAGCATTTGATACCATTATTATTACCTGCTCTCGGTTCCTCTCCGGTGCTTTCCTTGCCAACATTGCATTTGCCCACAAGGGAAACTGGTCCCCTCCCAAGAGATAATAATACTTATCAGGACCTTGTGTGGAGTTCCTAGACCTTTTGGGATTGAACCATGCATCGCACACACAAAGCCTTCCATTATCATGGCTATTGTTGTCATTATTATTATTCAGGATTAGGCAGCCTGCTTAGAACTCTTGCCAAACTCAGGCAGGTGCCCCCTCAGAGCCTCACCCGGCCCTAGCATGGTAGCTTTGGCCGGACGCACCTGGCTGGAGGGCTCTGGTTCAGCCTCCTACATCCTGGGATTTTGCCAAAGCAGAAATCTGCACTGAAACATTCACTCCACCTTTGATCAGGGGGCAGAGGCTGTGCTTCCGGGGAAGGCTGGGGGTAAGCTTTTCCGAGGATGTCCAGTTGCTACACCATGCTACCACTTAGCATGCTGCCGCTTCTATGGCTCACAGTTCAATGCTTAGGGTCTCCCCTCATGTTTTAGTAGTAATAACAAGTCAAGAAAGCATCTCAAAAAACACCGTAAGACCACTTTGACACACATATATGTAACTTTTCTCTCTCCAATTAAAAACAATTTTTTGAGCATGTATCACAAATTTTATTACTGAAATGTAGGGAAACCCAGGTTGAAGAAATATGCCAATTCCTTAAAATGAAAATGCTGGGAGGATTAACATACTGAATCTCTGCTGATCCCACAACAACAGGGTTAGTGAGTTCTTGGTAGTTCTTCATGGCTAGGGCCTGGAATCAATAGAAGTCCAAGTTAGTATCTCTCTCAGACACAACGCAGCTGTACCTTAAAGATAGTGTGCTTCTCCTGTCTCTGAAACTGTATTAGAAATTTTTTTTACTCTTTAGATATACCAGGATGACAAGAAGTCTTTAGGAGACTGAGGAAATGGGGCATTCCAATAATCTCAGTTGGTTTCTTGATATTCCTCTTCAATCATATTCTATACATATCCAAAATGTGTAGAATCCTTGGACTAATACTCTCTGGGTAGCTTTGGGAACATGTAGGTACAGATTTGAAGAAGCAGCTCTATGTCATGATAGTCATTCTTTTTGACCCAAGCCTGAGCAAGACATTGCTTGGAACTTACAAAGTACTCAGGAGAAAGATGAAACAAAGCAGGAAAAGAGTGAAATTCAGAACTATAGACCATCACGTACATAAACAATGCACCACAAGGCCCAGAATGTTCAAAGAAATGCAACATGAGAGAGCTGTTTCTTGGATAGTGGCTGAAGTTGGGATATGGGTTGGAGTCGGTGTTGGAATCGAAGATGGTGCCAATGTCGGTACAGGTGAAGTATTTGGAATTCTGTTCATAACCCTCAATCACTCATTGGATGCCAAACCACTGATATGTAAAAGAGAGCTGATACTCTCTAACTGAACTACTTACTTCTTTAGGGTAAGTTCTATTCCTGAAGCTCCTTTACCATTACAACTCATTCCGTTAGTTTCTACACACAGCACTTTCTGTGTGTAACAGAGTTTGTTCTCCAGTGTGGTAGCAATTCAATCTATTGTCGAAGTCCTCTCTGGTGATTATGTGACTCAGAGAAACCATAGGAGCTTTGGGAGCCAGTAATCCAAAGAACGCCTGACTCATTCAACTACCTACACAGTTTGATCTTAATCAGCACATGGGCTGCCATTTGTGCAAATCTGCAGACCAGGGATTTCAAGTGAAATTTGAAATGACCATAGGGGACTGCTATTTTGAAATTCCTCATCGTTCTTATACTTCCAAGTCAAACTTTTACTGGCTATTGCTGATAAAGAAAGTGCATAATGAAGACATTTCCCCAAAGATGGTTGAAGACATAGTATGGAGTTTTCCATACTTATTAGATTAAAATGCTAAAGGCATAAACTCTCAATAGATTAATTTTTCCATCTAAAGTCTCAGTTTGTGCAAGGTGTGCCCAAATGTGAACACTTTGATGTTGGCTTAACTTCTCTAGAAGGAAAATACTTGCGCAATGTTGGTTCTTCCTCCTTAATGCTGAAAGTCACACTAGATCAAGGCAAAACTTCAGCAAATTTCATTCAGAAATAACAACTCTTCACAGTGCCAGTAAGTATGGGAGATTGTGAGGAAAGTGAGACTAGAAGACAGATGCTGAATGAGTATTTTCTGGCAATAAGGTGTCATTTATGTTGTCCAAGTGAGCCATGCATGGTGCCTTACAAGGTGTGTCTTAATACTTGGTGATAATTGCAGGGTTGGCTGGAGGCCAGGACCTCAACCTCAAAATTATACACCAAGAACCTATTAATCAGGATTAACCTCCAAGGATGCCAACTCTGGAATCTTATTCACCAATAAGCATCTTCATGTCTACTTTACAAAGAAAACAAAACACTCATTTTCTCAGATGGAGTCCTGAGGCCTGGTAGCCATGGAAAAGATGTTTTAGCACATTAATGAAAATAAACCAGTCAACACCTTGGAAGAAGTTAGGGTGAGCCAGGAGCTACTCCAAAGCCTGTCTTCTGGACATGTTTCTGCAGCTTGCCTTTCCTTTCCGGAAGTTTCATTTTCCTAGGAGATCTCTGCTTATGGCCAGAATGGAAGAGATCACTGTAGATTAGAGATGATTTGAAATGTATTACAACTAAGAAGACATTTTTTTCTTTCAATTACCTGCTTATTTCCAGAAAAGAAGAGAAATTTAGACTCTAAGACCTAGGAATAAATGTTTTTGTATATACCTCTGTGCTTTTGTCCAAATCATTTTCATCCTTTTCCTATTTGAAGAGGGGATGAGGGCTGACTGAGCTCTAGACTCCCCATGTATAAAGGAACGGCTTAGAGTTTGTGAAGTATATGGAGGAAACACAGTAAATCAATGTGAAAATATGGAAATTAAGTAGATCAGGAAAATATACTCTATTTCAAAGGACTTGGGTCATTTCATTTTTTGCGGGGGGTGGGGTGAATTTCAGAGATAATCATAAAGGCAAAATCTTACTTCTAAAAGGCACTGAGAACATTACTGTATAAAAAATGCCCTCTAAACACATGAGATTGTATAAACCCCAAAATACATACAAATATGCCTGATCAAGGAATTTTCAGGTCTAAGTTATATAAGAGATGTTTTTATGGACACCTGACTTTTATTTTAATCTTTCATCTAAAGTACAAATGGAATTTTACTGGGTCCATGTTTTAAAATTATAACTCTTCATTTTGATCAAACTTTGTAGTATACATAAATTAGCAAATATATGCAGCTTCTTGCTGTTAAAAACAAGCTCTTTTAATGAAAACATAACCTGAAAAACAAGCAGTATTTTTTGGAGGGAAAAGATATTGGCGGAAACAGCACTGTTTTATTGACATTAAAAACAGTTGACATAACTCCACAAGGATGCTGAAATTTAACTTTTGTATGTTTTTATTACACCCAGTGTATCAAAGATAACAGAATTTATTCATAGAATGGCAGTCATTGAATTCAGTTTTCTGGTACAATTTTCTTCCCATATAAACTCATAAAAAATGTGATGGGTGAACCATTAAGAATGCTTAAAGCAGCCCCTGATGTATGCCCACACAGAAAGAACAGATAGATTGCAAAATGTTTATGCCTTTTACATTTTTTACAGTATTAATAAGGAAACACTGTGATTACCAATCAGAAAAGACTCCAGAGTGCTGCTTGTAAAATGCATCATTATAAAGATTTATATCTGTGTCTTGGGAGTAATGTGGAACATTGATATTTTAAGGGGCTCAGTTCAAAAATGTCTTTATTCAGTGAAAGCCTGGGAGTGTAAAATATATTTTTTCTTTGTGGCAGAAATGTGTGTATTGTGGTTAGTTTATGGTCTATAAGGTAGGGAGAAATAGACTTGGTCACCCAAAGAGTCACCACACATTTGGAAATGAACTATGGCATTGCTATGCAAATTTTCAGCAAGATTATCTATCACAATTGGAAATGAAGTAAATATAGGATTATCTGTTCGATCTTGCACTAGTTGTATCCAGACTAGGCCCCATCCAGTGTATTCATGCTTCCAGAAGCACCCTCTGAGATTGTTTTCAACCATCTAAAGACATCTAATAAATTCTTAGGAGGAAAGGCCTTATATTATTTCAATGTGCTCCTATTATCACCTAATAGTTGGTATTTTGAGAACTAATGACTAGAGAAGACACATTTTCTAGTCTGTAGCTCTAGCCTATATTCATTTTCCAAGTTTCCCAAGCAATACCTATACAGAGTTTTATAATCAGTTCCACTAACTCTGGATCCAATATGAAAGTTTAACATAGCAGTGTAAACCTAGCTTCAACCAGAACTTGTCAAAAATGATCTATGCCTATCATGACACATTCTCCTACAAATATCAAGAGTTAGAGTTTTATTTGTCCCACTTATCAAGAAGTGTAGAGCTAGGGAGGCCAAGATTAGTATAGCAAGATAAGGAAGGGGTTAGGAGTCTGACTTCTAATTCTTTTTTTTTTTTTCATTATTTTTAACATGCATGTAGCTTTCTTCTTGCTGGTGGAAAGTATCTGTGGTACAACTGTGTATGACAGGTGATCACACAGGCAGAAAGAAGAGAGGGAAAAAAGCACAGAGCCCTATGGCTTCACTGCCTTGGGAATACCTTCCATATGGAATGGAAAGTTCCCATAGTTTCAAGAAAGTCTGATAAAACAGGTTTGCCTGTGCTTTCAAACTGGATCTATTAACACCTCAAAGTCAAGATTCTGATACAAAGAATAGAGCAATTAGTGTCAGCCACAAAATTTATTTCTTAAACTTTCAGTAAGCTATGTCTTTTCCCTAATGTTAAAGCTCCACGCTCCACACAGTGGGCCCTGCACATGCAGCTACTTCAATGAATTGAAATTAAATTACAATAAAAAAAAAAGTTCAACCCTTCAGTCACAGTAGCCACACTCAAGTACCAATAGCCATATATGGTGAGCAGCTATTTGATAGTGTTCATTGAGAGCCTGTTTGTGGGTGGTAAATTTTTAAGCTTATTTCTCTTTGCAGATTTTTTCCTGTGGTCCTATTTGATCCTAGTCAATTGAGAAGGTGATGAGTTTACCAAGAAATGTAGCAATGGGTGGCTACTACTATTCTAACATTCTCCTTGTCCACTCATAAGAGCCATCTCAGCAACAATGAAAAGCTCCTAAACTGGCATTCCTACAAAACATACTTTGTATCAGTAAGTATTGGGAAATAGATAAGTTTTCCCAAGACTGCCTCAGAGTAGATAGCCAGCTCGGGGCTGTAATTGGATGGATCACAGGCATGGATGGAGCCTCTTTAAAAATGCCTCCCACCCATCCAAGTGCCTCAGTCCAGAAGCCCACCATAAAGATCTGTACTTGGTATTAAGACTTTATAGTCTCAGGGGTTCTATCTAGCCCCAGGGTAGAAGGTTCATACTAAGCCCTTGCTTAGTATGGCTAAGTGGAACTGATTTGACAGAGGATTGTATAACAGTTGGGAGGGGAGACATGAAGAGTTTTCAGTGGGAACATGATCGTGAAACATGACAGAAAGCAGTGGAAGACATAGAACATGAGAAAGAGGACCCCCCACCTCCATTCCTCCACCTTCCCCACCTTTACCCAAAGACAGTAGCACTAAGAGGGGGAGCAAAGGCAGTTTCACTATTTTGCTTTGAGCCAAGAAGGGCTTTGGGTAAAATCCGTTTACTCATTCACTAAATATTTCTTGAGCACCTGCTAAGTATCAACGCAGCACTGACTCTGGATTCGTGGTGCTCACCACAAGAGACATGGTCCAGACCTCAGAGAATCAACAATTCAAATAGGGAAGATTTTCATAACCAAGGAAATAAGCAAGTACAAAATCTAATAAATGCCACGAGAAAAGAGAACAGGATCTTATTCTCTGAGAAAATGACACTTACATAGAGGCCAGAAAAATGGTATGAAGAGAAGACAAGGGGAAAGGTGATTTGTTTGAAGATCATATTGACCAAGGGGGAGAGCTGGGGTCAATGCACAGTTGGCAGGATGGGCTTGTAAAGAAAGACACTGGCTGGGGGTTGTACAGGGTCTTATGAGATATCCATCCTTCTTGTTTTATAATTCTGCTACAAAATACCACACTCCTAGTTCTTCATTTGAACTTGGGTAATTCCCATGTTCCCCTCTTGTCTTCATAATAACAAAATTATGTGATTCATATCCTGTGTGACTCATTTTATGACCTTCACACTAGCATTTATTATTAACTTAAAAATATTAAAAATCAAGATATTATCATTTAAGGGCAATGCCAGGAACTATAAGTATATTATCTCAATTAATTCTCAGCACACCATTTTATAGCAAGAATCATTATACTCTACAAATGAGAAAACAAAGCAGAAACAAATGAAAGATGAACCTTAACAACCTACATATATGTTGCTCTAAAATCCAATCTCTAGATCAGGGAAAACTACAGCTACAGCTGGTGGGTCAGCATCTCCTTCTGAAAATAACTTTTTTGGACTACAACACCACTTCCTCCTTTGTATATTGATCGCTTCCCATTATGAGGCCAAAGCTAAGTATTCACTACAAAAACATGATGATCCACAAACCCAACCTATTTTTATATCTAGATATTTAGAGAATGAGTTTGATGACTTCTGTTCTACACAAGACAGGGGCAAGATGGGCTGGGAAGGTGGCCTAGTTGGTAGAGTGCTTGCCTAACATGCATGAAGGGTTCAACTCCTCAGTACCACATACACAGAAAAAGCCAGAAGTGGCACTGTGGCTCAAGTGGTAGAGTGCTAGTCTTGGGCAAAAGAAGTTCAGGGATAGTGCTCAGAACCTGAGTTCAAGCCCCAGGACTGGCAAAAGAAAAAAAAAGAAGGAAAAAGACAAGAGCAAGAGATTTGTGGTATGCCTCAGGAATAACCCCTCATCACCACAAGCATCTAAGCTAACCTCTGTATTTCTTTTCTGAGAAAAAGGTCTATGGTTTTCATCAGATTCCCAAAAGAATTTCTATCTTAAGCAGTGTTAAGAGCAGAATAAAACCAAGAGATGTAGAAAAGTTAATGTGCATGTGGTTCCCAAGCTCACATCAGAGTTATCGCCTGAGAAAATGTTAGAAATGTGAATTTCTACTGAAGTAGTCCCAACTGGTGGGATCCAGTAGTCTGGATTTTAACAAGTTCCCCCGGGAGAGCCTGAAGCCCTCTCTAGTTTGAGAATCTCTTGACTAACCTTCCTAAGTCAAAACCCTCCATGCCAAAGTCAAAACACTGGTTGTCAATATATCAGAGCTCTTTGGTCTAACATTTATTTCACTTTATAAAAAGAGGAAACAACTGGCTTATTTAAACAGATACTTGAAGTTAGCATCTTATCCATTGCTGACGACTGTCAACTGTGGCTTTTAAAACTGAACATGTAAGTGCATCTGAGATTTGAAATTAAAGGTCATTTCACATTTGGCTTTCTTGCCTTTCAACGTTGGACTCTCATTTAAGCTGTTCAGACTGATTGTTAATGGCCAACCAGGGTAAACCCCTCTGCAGACGCCACACTGTGAAAAACATTCTAGAGACTACCATCTGGCCCATTCTTTTTTAGTGACACAAGTGACAAAATGGTCAAACATAAAAATTCACTGCCTCAAAACTAGAATTTTCCTCCAAAAAACTAGTTATCATGCGTCTGCCCATCCCTGCCTGTCTACAAACACATTTCTGGTCCAGACCTGAGATGATTCTCCCTCACATCCCCTCAGACCTTTCTTTGCGTTCTTCTCTCAACCATGTGTTCATTTCAGAGTCGTTTCATTCTGGCTCTGGAATCATTCTTGTTACTTGACAGGTGAAAGTGGGATTATCATTGTTGCTTTTAGGAGCATGGTTTTAAATGAAAATATAATTGCCTGGAGATCCATTCTATTATTTTCTTTTCATTCTTAAGACTGCCTGGGAAGAGTGGCTTTCTCCTCCATGCATTCAGGCCATCTGGGAGAAGCTTGCCCTTGGCTTGGAGGAGCTCATCCAGAGAGATACTTACAAATGGATGCAAAGTTAACCAGCTGCCCAGTTCAACCATAACTTCACAGCATTGTCTTCCAGCTCAGAGCCCCATGCAGGGTTTTTCATTGTCTACACTGCTCCTGCAGCGATTCCAGAAGTTTCACATAAACCTAGCCTACACCTGCATAATTTAATAATTATTATATCAATATTTAATTACCCTCCACCTGCATAATTTAAATCAATTTTTTTGCTTGTTTTATCCATTTGGAGCTCAGGGTGTATGAAGCAGGTGTGCTGATGTTGAATGTGACATTTTCTGGAAGATTCCCTCTATAGCATTAACCAGACCTCATGGCCTAGAAGCAAAAAGTAAACATTGTGTTTGGGAAACTAATGCGAGTAGTCCATGGTCTGGCAAGAACCTTGTTGGTGCTTGGGCAGGACGTGGTCTGTACTTGCATATAACCAGTTAAAGAAGGCAGAGTGCTCTAATTACTTCATTTCTTAATAGCTCCCTACATTCTGTTTCCTCACTCCTTCCGTAACAATTTTCATCAGAAATCCACTAAAATCAGTATTTCTAACTTTACAACTCCATTGTAAGCAAAATTTGTTCTTATTGAAAGAAAAGTATAACACCAAGCAGGGCCTAGCACTGTTCTAAGAGCTTGATGTAGATGAACTTATACGATCCTTACAATAACCTTGTGAGAACTTGAGTATCATCCTCACTGCACAGAGGAAGACACTGAGCTTTTAAAATTAGGGAATTTGCCCATGATTACACAGCTTATAAGTGATGAAGCTGGGATTTGAATCTGAGCAGTCTGGGAGCAGATTTCATGTTCTGAACCACAAAGCCTGGCTATGCCCAAAAGACTCTGCTATCCTCTTTGTAAAAAGTCCATCCATTGGCTGTAAATAGTATCTCCCTTCTGTGTATGATGAGCTCTCTATTGGCATCCCATGAGCCACCTACAATGGGAACTAATGGTTAAGCCTATTGTTTCTGGATCCTCCCTCCTGAGTTACTGAGTCAAGACCTCCACAGTAGGTCCCAAGTAATTAGACTGATTCATAGACTTCCAAGACAAGAGACACATATCATAACCAGAATGCCAGTCAGTTCCAGTAGTCAGGTTAAAACCACTGGTCAAAACTCAAGATATTCTTTTTTACTGGTGAACATCTAGCCCAATATCACCTCTAGGTGTCACTAATATTTGCACATTCTTTTTTTTGGGGGGGGGTCTTGAAACTTTTCTTCTAAAGAAGCTTCCACCCACAGTTTTAAGCCCCAGTTGTGATGAGTTATACCCTAAAATGGTCCACCTCGGCATATCAAGACACAACACTCAGAATGTCATGACATTCTTCATGACATCTGCTCTTACCCAGGTGCAATAACAATACAGCTATGTATACTTTCCCATCTTTTGGGCTCATATCACAGATTCCATGCACATCTCCTCTTAGTACCTCTCCCAAAGCCTTGCAGAGACCTCAGGCTTCATAAATATGTATTGATTAGAGTCACAGAAAGAAGAGACAAAGATATCTGGAGAGGAACAGGAATAGTACACTGAGTAAAAAGGAGAATTTTTTCTCTTTTATCCCAGAATCCTGTTGTCCCTCACCTGCCACTGCTTATTCACAAAGGACGGATTCTCATGTGGTTTGGAAAGCTTTCAAGCCAAGTGACCTTTATCAAATTACTTGGCCTCCTGAACCTGTTCCACTGCTTGTTCAAAGTAAGATGTGGTAAGTCTGAGCTCTGATGGTATTTATCAAAGGGCTGGTTACATAATAAGTACGCAAAAGTGAGCTTTCTTCCAAATGACCACAAACCACAATGCATGAAAGGACACAAAGAAAGCACACGGTGTGGTGTGCAGTTTAGGACCCATTCAGAAAGAGAAATGGCTTCCTATCAGGGGGAAAGTCCAGGAGCAAATTCAGATTTCATGAGGCCTAAAACACATACAACTTTGAGAGAATCTCAAAATTCTAGGATGGACCTAGAAAAAATATGCTAATGAAGTAAGTCGGACTCAGAGAGACAAAAAAAGCAAAAACAAGCAAAGCACACACTTTCCCTCATAGGTGGCAGTTGGGTCTAAATTACAAATATATGTGTAGACATAAACAGAGTCATATATATACATACATACATGTACATCTATATATATATATATATATATATATATGAATCACACAAGTATGTTATCTAAAGTATGGTATATGCTGTAAAGGATTCCAATGCTGTAATGCCTTTGAACAACTAACAGTTTCACAAAATGAATATTGAAGTTGAAATGTGTTGTAAAGGGGGAGGTCAAAGGGAGGGAGGGAGGAAAATGAATGGTTAGAGGAAAGATAGGTAATGCAATCAGAATATTTAATGTACATGTGTAAAAATGGGACTGGGTAAGTTAAGGTGATAGGTAAGGTTGGAAGAGATGGAGGAGAACAATGGAAGAGGTGGCATTGATCAGGATGCATTGTACACACAAACTGACAGACTGAAACCCCTTTGTATAATCATTTAATTAAACAAATCAGAGGAGGTAAGCCATGTAAAGTACTAATGAAAGTGTCCAGTAATATTTTTTAAAAAATAAAAAGTAGATAATAAAACTTAATTAATTTTAAAAAAGAATAATATCTAAATTTTACCAGAAAATACAATCTTGTGAACCCACCTGGATGAGACCTCCCAGGGTGTGAAAGGAAGCTTTATTAGCTTCAGAAGAAATCTATCTCTGGCCAGCTCTCCAGGAAAAGCTGGGAAATCTAAAGTAGATAAATATAGGTTGGTGGTTAGGAATGGACACCAATAAATAGAGTTCAATGTGGCTCATTGCCTTTTTTTTTTTTTAATCTCCTCTTTGGTCCTGCCTAAATGAGAGCTTTCCCTTTTCTTTGTTCTGGAAAAGTCTCCAGGAGGATAATTCCTCTTCCTTTCACCTGTCTGCAATGAGATCACCTCATCACCTTCACTCAGCACCTCCTTAATCCCTAGGGCAGCACTTTCTTGAGTTTATGGGGATCAGTTTGTTCAAACTTGTTTTATGCCTGCAGTTAGACAAGGGGCCAGTAAACAAGAACAGCGTGTTTTACTCCCTTACTGGCCAAGAATTGCTCCTGGGTTAAATGACTGAGGCTGAGGGTCTTGGTTTCTCACTCTCTAAAATGGGGTGATTTAAAGGCATTCTCTTCCATCTCCCTCCCCAGAAGTCTTGTGAGCTGACAGCAGATGAGCCATGAATAAGGTCTTGTTATTGGAAGACTTGGCACTCTAAAGTGGAAATGCACTGTTTAATTACAAGAAAAAAATGTATATATTCCCAGGACTAAGAGTTCATTTCTTTTTTTTTTTTCCTAATGAAAGAATGTGGAAGCCAAGTAAGCTGAAAAACTTCAGAGCACTTAGCCCCGGTGGCATGAGAAATGTTTATCTAAGGAGAACATGCCAAAGTGTGGTTAGAACAAGGGAAGGAATAAAAGAAATCAAGATCACTATCTGGTTTACTGACACTTAAAGGGGAAAAAAAGAAAGAGCAAGAAAGGAGGAGACAAGGTCAATGAGAGAAAACAAGAAAACAAGAGCAAAGGTTTAACAGTGCCCTGCCATGCCCCAGCCTTGCCCTTTCTTTCTATTAATTCAATCTGAGATTACGATATTTTCTGAAATTTACAGTGGCAGATTTGCGCTCCAGGAAAATAATACAGGTTCATTCATGAGACTCCATAGACCAAATTTCCAGAAAAGATGAGAACAGAATCCAGGCTCTTGTCACCCCCATGAGAGGTCTTCCCACTGTACTACCTTGACTGTCTGTCAAATCAGCCCAGAAGATAAGTCTATTGAAATATTGTTAATTTCAAGTACTTTTCAAGAGGAAGACTTTCAAGATAGCTTTCACAAAACATTGTAATGGTTTTAGCATTCCTCTTACCTAGCAGAATGCAATTATCAGCATTCTTCATAATAAATCCTAGTGATTCGTTGATCTATAGAGCTTTGAGCTAAATACCCTTGCTCTCTGGGAGTTTGTAGTCTTACTTGGGGAAACAGAACCTAGACACATCAAAATTTTATAAATAATACAGAGAAGGTTAACAGTTAATAAGGATCCAGAAACCGGCTTGGAAAGCATAAGAGAGAAATCATCCTGGAAGCTACAAGAGACAGGGCTAGGTGTGATGAACTAGTGAATTCAGGAAAGGGGAATGAGAATGCAGGATCACAATAAGGAACTATGATAGCCAAGAACCTCTGGTAAGATTAGAAAATAGGACACAAGGATGGAAAGAATTCACAGCCAGATAGAAGGCCAAGTTTAAATGTTGAGCAATGAAAACACAGGCTTTATTCTAGAGCTAGGGGGGAAAGTTGTGATTTTTAGCAATGGCATGATGAAAATATTCGAATCAATTTGTTGTGTTACAATAAGGAAAAAAATAAAAAGTTCTTTAAGTGTGAAGGAATCTTAAAGACAGTAGCTATTATCCTTAACTCTTATTTATTTGTGTCATTCACTGGAAGCCAAATGTTTCTCAATGAAGATGGAAAGAAGGAAACTTCAGATGCTTCCCAAAGTATGTGAAGCATCAGGAGCCACAGTCATTAAAATGTTAAGTGATGTCCAGTCTCCTCCAAAATAATCTTAGACAATATTTGTGTCTAGAGGAGAAGCTAACATTGCCAGCCAGTGATGAACATTGAGGCAGGGCAGAAAAACTAGAAGTCAGAATTCGCACCCTTCGAAGTTGAGCTTTCTCCTCCAGCTCTAAACTCCCCCCAACACCAACTGCTACCCCCAGGCAGAGCCAAGAGGAAATCCACAGCCACAAGTGGTTGTTTGTTTGAGTCTCACTGGCAGTTTACCAGGGCCAGCCAGAGTCCTTGTGCAACCACAACTGTCAGTTGAAAAGAGGAGGAAGGACACCTGGGGACTTGAACCTTAAAATAAGATCTATACCCTCTTGCACACACACACACACACACACACACACACACACACACACACACACACACACACACACAGCATGAGAGTAGTCACTTCATAAGTTTTCATCATTCTGGACTTTGGACTTCTACCCCTCTGTACCTCTAAAGCAAATATATAAGCAGATGTATTTTGATGTATTTGTTATATGTTGTATGTTTGCATCTGTGTGTATATACACATAAGCATAAGACACCTAAGATTTACACAGAAGAATGAAATAAAATGCCCATTTGTACCTGCAGCAGGGGAAACTATCAATTAATTTAGTTTGCTTTATGAAAACATCAAGATATTTTTTGCTTATTTCCCTAAAATGTCTTTCATCATCCACCAAACTTTTGCTTATTTAAGTGCCCTTCCCTGTAAGCATTCTCCTCTGTGACTATTGATATAATCTTTAAACTTCCCTCTCTATCAACTCCCTCCTCCAAACCTTCCCCAAGGCATGCTTCTTCAAGTGTCATATTTCTAAACTAGGTGTGCTTCTAAAATATTGTTAAATAAGCTCCCATAATACAACTAAGCTTGTATTGTATGCCTAACACTTTGCAAGGCATCAGAAAAATCAAATTCATGCCCTCCAGGAACTCCAAATCCATTAAAGGAAATAAAACCACAAACAGCCCTGAAAAGAGGGACCAGAAACCGAATGAGATATGCACAATATCCTTAGCACCTATCTGTAGCCTTTACTGAGGGGAAGCCTTAGGCATATATGTTCATATCATGGTTCCACTGTCCTCCAGCTGTTGCTGATTGACCAGTAAAGGGTAACAAAGCCAAGACCAGCAAATCACCAGGCTGGTCAGTAGCCTATGGGGTAGCTAGTCCTAAAATGGACTCCCACCTAACCCAAGATTCAGCCAATCAAATTCCTATTCTTGGGATGTAAAGGAGAAACTATATTGACAGCATGGCAGCAATCAGCAACAGTGAAAGATGGGAAATAGGAAGTAGGAAGAGGTGGGACAACCAGAGTGTAAAAGAGCTAGCACCAACTTCAATGTTAAATGCCTGCGCTGGTGCTACTTTCTTGGTATTATTCCTATCTTGGAACAGAACAAATTGAGACATAGATGCAGTGATGTCACATCCTCAGGCCTCAAATCAAACATCTCCCCACACAGATACTCTTTCTAATGTAGCCTTCCTCTCCCACCAACCACCACCTCTTAATGACGGTTCTAACTTCACTACCCAAAGTGTGGTCCCTGAGCTAGTAGCACCACTACCACCGGGGAGTCTGATGGAAATGGAGACTCTCAGACTCCACCCAGACCTGCTGAATTAGAACCAGCATTTCAACAAGATGCCCAGATGATTGGGTTACCACATCAAAGTTTAAGAAATGTTTTCTCTTATTGTATGCTACTTACATTGTCTGACAGTCTATCATTATTTCATTATTACTATTGAATCTGTTAATTTGTCTCCCTCAACAAAATTGTAGTTTTTATAAAGGCAAGAACTTTGTCTGAACTTGACCCTCACATTTCTTAATCCTCAGAATTTAAAGCTATTTCAAAAATACTAGTTGAATGAATAAGTCATTTTGCCCAAGTTCTCACAGCTAGTAAGGGCTGGGCATGAGAGCACATGTCTAGAATCCCAGCATTCAAGAAACAGAGGTAGGAGAAACTTGATTTTGAAGCCAGCCTGGACTACATAGTGAGACCCAGTCTCAAACACCACTACCTAGAATTCCAAAACCTTATAGCTATCATCCTGTTTGACATTCTCATTTGCCAGCGTCTAGGAGTGCTGGAGGCTGACCTTTTCTGCTGAGGCCTTCTTTGGAAATGGCTAAAGTTGCCTCATACACAGTCATGGCTCTTTTTAGGGACAACCTAACTCCAACTGGATGAGGGCCATATGGAGGCTTAGACCTTCCCTCATTCTAAGACAACTTGAAAAGATCCTCCCAGGTCCAGACCACCTGTAGAATCAGCTAAGACCCTCACGCTACTCCGTTCCTAGTCTTCTTTCCTTTACTTCCCCAATGAAATTGATCCCAGAAGCCTCTCCCTGACAATTTTCTGAACCCAAGTCTCTGTCTCAGAGTATATTTCCTAGAGACCCCAGTTTGAGACCAAGAGATACAGGGTTGCACTGATGACAGGCCCCTCAAACAAGAATGGGACCAAAGTCCTTTCACGGAGTTCACTTGGATTATTTCCAGAAATCCATGAGAGCCATGATTTCTCCTCTAGAGCTTCCAATATTGGCGACTTACAGTTAAAGCCACTAAGTCAGAGAGGTAGGTGGATGCTCAGAAGGTCTAAAGAGATGGGCATGATGGCACACACCTGTAATCATAACCCCAAGGAAGCTGAGGCAAGCTACATAGTGAGATCCTGTCTTGAGGAAAATGAGAAGGAAGAAGAGGAGGAGAAGGAGGAAGAAGTTGGTCAAGAAAGCACAGTTGATTTTAATCCGCAGCATGAGACACCTAATTGTGTAAGGACTGCCTTCAATACAAGATTTTAAAGTCAGACTTCAATGTGACTTAAAAAACACCAGGCACATAGTATATATGTAACAACTACTTAATAAGATATAAAGTGCCAGAAACACATGCCTAAAAATCAAAAGTGAAGTATAAAGAACGATGAAGGCATGAGTTAGCATTTGCATCTTAGCCATAAAGTGTGTACACACTTAATTTGGTGTTATAATCTCAGTATTGGAAAATGGGCAGATTGCCCTAAAATATTGTACAGGATGATTTTTTTAGTGATTGGAGTACTTAAATCATCTATAAATTGATCCCATTCAACAATTCCCAGAGCAAAACTTCCAGAATGAAAGAAAACAGTTAAGAATAGAACTGGATCTCTAACTAGGGGTCCATTTTCAACCAGTGGATGCATCATCTCATGAGTCTCTAGAATACATAAGGTTTCTAGATATTCTCCTACCTAAAACAGCTAAACCTGGAAAAAATACATGAATGTCTTCAGACATTGGATATCAGATAACAAAAGGCAATAGTTCCTAAGAGACGGAAAATAAATGAGGTGAACCCTATAATAGCCCCAGTTCATTGTGTGGATAAAGAGTCCAGGCTGTGGTACAGGAAAGGGAAGTAATTCCAGGCAGAGTACAGTAGCCTCCCTAAGTTGAGGAGACAGAACTGAGAGTCTACAGATGTCATGCAGGCTCAGTCACCTGAGAGAAGAGCTCTGCACAGAGAACTTCAAAGATCAACACAAGGACAAGTACTAACCAGTGCATGTGGGTCCAGAGATTAGGGAAAATGGTGCCCAAAGCTTCAGGAGCAGAGAAAAATCACATAAAAACTACATGTAATGCAGCTCTGGCCCCACCTAACAAAGCTTCAAAGACAGACCCTTCAGAAGCCTAGACCTGGCTGTAAGTCACTTAACCATATCTGAGAACCGAGCTCAGAAAGGTAGAAGTAAAACAGCATCTACCACCCAACAAGGTAATCATCACAATAACTGGCATCATATTAAAAATTACCAGGCATACAGGAAATGTGCAGAAAAATGCAACCCACTTGGGTCTGTTGAAACTGTCCCAGAGTGACAGAGATTAGCAGACAAAGACATTAAAACTAATAGTACAACTGTATTCCACATGTGCAAGAAACTCCAGGAAAGATTCCATTTATTAAGCAGAAATGTAGAGATCATTTGGTGTGTGTGTGTGTGTGCGTGTGTGTGTGTGTGTGTGTGTGTGTGTTTATGCAAACTTCTAGAAATGTAACATGGTGGACAACGCTGATGTCTGCACTACAAATCCTCAAAAGTCTGTGTTCTTCCCAGAGAAATGAACATAGCAGCTAGTATTCCTCATTTTCATCCCTCAACTTCTGAGGTAGACCTACAGCTTTTGTGTTGGGACTGGTTGGATGCTCCTGGCTTTCTAGGAAGGGTGGAGAGCTGGACAGTATAAAGCAACACCAGATGCCAAAAGGTCAGCAATCCTCTTCCTGTAAGGCGATTGAGGCCAGCTAAGCAACAGACAGGAGGCTGGGGGTCATGAGTTCTGGCCCTAATTAACTCCTGCCTCCACCAGCTGTGTGATTTGGGGGCAAATAGCCAACCACTCCGAATATGAGTCTCTTAACTCTGTAAAATAAAGATGCTAATGATCATAATGCTCACTTCCAATGACTGCTGTGAACAACTCAGCTTTGTTACACAAGGAAACGTACCAACACTCTTCACACAATCCAAACATTTGGAATTATTTTGTAACATTTTCCCTAAGGAATTATTTTCCCCAAAGGCCAGAAGAAACGGACCCACATTCACAGCAACCTGTGTTGTTCCTCAACCTCTAACTTCACATTCAGAAATCTCCTAACCATTTATCTTTTTCTTGACATGCCTCTAATATTCACTGGGACTTTTCAGTTAACAGCAATAACAAAATAGTAAGACATTATTTGAACAACTAAGGCTGGGGAAAAAGAAAAATTAAAGCTTGCTATATTGGCTCTCTGTATATGTAACAACCAGTCCAAATTTAATGTGGAAGACAGCCGTTCTATTATGCTCACCGACTCTTTGGATGGGAAATGAACTGTGCTCTGGGAACTGGCTTGTTGCTGCTCTACTGAGTCTGGAAGTCCAGTTAGGAAGACTTAAACTGCAGTGGAATGTGATTCTCTACAGTCTGCTCCTCTCTCATGCTTTCCTCTAAATGAAGATGACTTGAGATCTGAACTCTGTGGGTCAGCCTTCAGAGCACTGATCCAGGTGCTTTTATGAGCTAGAGCATACCTACTGGGCTCCAACACCAGGCATCCAGAGATAGTGTCCAGAGAGCAAGAATCATAAAATCACCAGGTGAGAGCATGTACTATTTTATTCTCCTGTGCTAGCTGGCTCACCATTGATGAAATTATTTACAGGTCCACCCAGATTCAAGAAGAGAGAACATGGACTCTTTGCCTATTCCAATGGGAGAACTATGGGAGTCATGGTTTTAAAAGTCTCTAAATTTTACAAAGCTAGAAGTGACACCAAGGCTATCCAACATTTGAGGATGAACAATGGTTTATAGTGCCTTCTCTCCCTAATTGTTTAGCCAAAGAAAATCATGTTTAGCCAGGTACCAGTGGCTCATGCCTGCAATGCTATCTACTCAGGAGGATGAGATCTGAGGATCATAGTTGTAAACAAGTCTGAGCTACAAATTAATTAATCACTAAAAAAGACAGAAGTAGAGGTATGGCTCAAGTGGTAGAGTACTAGTCTTTAGCACAAAAGCTCAGACCCTGAGTTCAGGCCCCAGGACTGGCACAATAAAAGTAAAAATAAAGCTGTGCCATCAATTGTGCTTTTCTCTGGACTATCTAGATTATCACTGGCATTCCTTGTTTTGTATTATCACTGAACATTGCCAATACAGAGCAGTGGCAGCTATGGAAATGAGGCCTAGCTTGTCATAAGCATAACATCCAAACCTTCCTACAACATTATTAACAGGATGGAACCAATTAAGAGTTGCCCTTTAAGCTTTATTCAGATGTCTCTAAGACACCAAAATAGAAAATGCTTTTTTCTGAAGCAAAATGAAAAATCTCAGAAAAACTTTAACTGACAGCGTGTTTGTACCAGAATCTCTAGTCTTCAGGGGCTACTCTGAAGAAACCCAAGGTTAATAAAAAGCAAGCACATATTAAGTGATATAAGTAGAAACAGGCCTGTTTCTGAAGGTATTTGGTTTGATGTTTTTCAAGTTTTATAAAAAAGAATGATAAACCTGGTCTGAATTAAGAGGACACTGGCTTAGTGTTTAAGTGGGGTTGTGTGAGATGTGTTCCCCAAAAGTTAGCAGGAGAGTTTGCCCTCGGGAAAATGCCAAGGTCACCCATAAAAGTTGATCTCAACAAAATGGATAGAGCTACTACCATGATCTGAGAAGGTAGTACTCAGAAGTCCTGTTCATTTGGTTTGGTATGAACCAAAATACAGGCATTGATGTGCTCAGACTAGCAGAATCATTGAAAGGGGTAGTCCTGGTAAAAATGGAAAGATGACATCAGGCTCCTGCATGAGGTGAGAAGTGGCTGCTGGTCCTGATTAGAATTCCTGATATCCTTCCCACTTGCCTTTTGTCTTTTAATGTACTTTGATCACATACCACCATTACTCTCTTAGGCTCCCTTCCTCCGGGTCCTCTTCCTTTTCCCAAATTGTCTTCCTTCTTTTTTTCATTCTTTTGTTTAAAAAAAATCTAGATTCCATATATGAAAGAAACATGATCTTTCCCTTTCTTACTCTAGCTTATTTTGCCTAACATGACAATCTCCAGTTCCATCCATTTTACTGCTAATGATTTTGTTAAACTTTATGGATAAATCATACTTTATTGTGTGTATATATACATATATTATATTTTCCTTATCTGTTCATCCATATCATCCATAGATAAAATGTACATGAAGACCAGTGCTGAAGATAACACAAGTAGTGACTGGGAACAGACACTAGAACGAATTCCATTTGAATCTGAATTACAACCTGCTACTTAGGTAATTACTTCGCCTCCTAATATTTATATCCCATCTGAAAAATTAGAAAAATTATATTAGCTTTCTCTTAGTAGTAAGTGAAGATTTAGTACAATTCATTAAAATGCATCTTTAAGCCTGATTTTTATTATTTTATTTTCCTATAAATTTTATTCACATAGTTTGATTCTCAAAAGATAATCTCTTCATATTACAAAAAAAATTTGAGGATTGGAGAAATATGCATAGGAAAACACAAGTCACCCAATACCAAGTTATCCCAATACCAAGAATATTCCCTTTAGTCTTTTTGTTGTCACTTGCACTGAGATTTTGCAAGGTATCTTTTCACTTCCTCATTGTAGGATCAGTAATTTCCACACAATAAAAAGTCATCCTGAACTTCCCTTTGAATAGTTGTGTAGTTTTTCAATTATGCTCATGTGACTTAAGTGTAATGCTAAGAGTTCTCAAGAGAAAAAAAAAAGACTCCATTCTTCACAGGAACTTATTTTCCTTCCCACATGCTTTGCATGAGGATAAGAACATGAGATCTGAAGTACAAAAGATTTGTTAAAATACAGCTTTAGATCTGACCCTATAGAGAACCAGAGCATAACCACAAGTCTGATTTCCCCGATAGCTAAGTGTGAAGTTTTGAATAATTTCCTCAAGAACATCACAAACCTATGACTTCCACAAAGAAATTAATTTCTGATTTTCACTGACGTATCTTCTGTTACTGGTACTTCTGAGTCTTTTTTTAGAACATGTAAGAAATCCTGGTGATTCAGTTAAAAATGGCCTTCCTGCCCATCACCAATAAAGCTCTTTTATTCTCTTAAGTGTTCTAAGAAATTAGAGCTAATTAGGGAAAGGTGCTTATTAATTAGTATATGGTGCTCGGCCGTCAGCAGATAGACTCGACTGGCGCTCAGAAGCAGCACTGATCTTTCTACTTGCAGCGTAGTCATTGGTTAGGCTGACTTTGTGCCTAACCATTTTAAAATGTTAATTTGTTCCTGTTTGTTTTAGTCATCCCTGCCTAAACATTTAATGTTCTGTGGAAGTGCTTCCTGTGTTTGTTATTAAAGCTTCTTATGCTCTGCTTTGGGCTCTGTCTCCTTGCTCAGCTCATCAGAACCACACAGAAAAATGCCTCAAAATGCAAACGGTCCCTGAATTATTATACCTATTACTTTTTATTAGTAGTAAAAAAACAAAAAAAATAAGCAAGGAATAGTTCTATTTATGCAAAGCAGTTAGAACATAAATAATAATAAAATGCTAAAAGTATAAAACTACTTACATGATATTAATTAAATCCTAATAAAAAGTAGGTTTAGGTATTGCCTTCACAATAGCAAATGTGGTACATTTTGTTTCCATCCAATATTTATACCCCAAAAACATTTTGGTTTAGGAAATAAAGTAGTGATAAAAAATTACAGTCTTTGGATATTGGGCTTTGACTAGTCCCCTGCTGCCCTTTATTGTACGTTTCAGTAAAATACAGTACATCTTGCTGTTTTATTTCATTGTTTGTGGCCCGTGCAAAATCCTATCGTCCAGCTGCCCAGCATAAATGAACAACAAATCAGAAGAACCAGAGAGACACTTTAACTGATTAAACTGGGTCTGAAATTTCCCTTTTACTGCTAAATTATCATCTTATTGCAATTATTTTTATATGTTGTGATTATTTTTACACATTGTGATTATTTCAGCAAAATTCTGTGAGAGATGCTAGTCAGAAGGCTAAAGCAATAAGACTGTTCCTCCTTCAAAGCTCAAGCATGGTAAGGAGTTTGGGTTTCAAGACATAAATATGTGCCTTTTACACCCTAAAATTATTTAAAGCAGCTGATGAGTGGAACTCGGATAATCAGATCTTTTTTCTTCCTTTCATTCTTTGCTCAAGGTATGTCACTTTACCTTTTTGCTAAAAGTTCTTCAGTCTAAAGAATTTTGTCACAAATTGAAGGAAAGTAATATTATTCCGTCACAAAACAAAATCACAGGCCAAACAGAATTCAAATACCATTCACATTTCACCATGCAGTGATTTAGAACTAGATAAATAAGTTACTATACCTGAGGAACTGTAGAAACTATTAGAGCAATCAGATTTACAATATTAAAATTAACACATGAAAATGTATTTGTCATATGTAAAGATATTCTTAAAGTTACCTGATAAAGCAGAACAAATGCTGTCTAAAAATGAAGGAAATAAAATGTTTCAACAGAAATCATCGACATTGCCTTTTTCAAGCCCAATGCATACGGATATATAAGAATACCAACGCTACCATGCACTACACAACAGCAAAGGGACACCATTCCCACCAATGTGGATAGTGCTGTAATTAAATCTCATTAATTTTGTGCCTTCTATTCCAGAATATGTAAATGCAAAGAAGTGAAAACAAAATTTACTTT
Source organism: Dipodomys merriami (assembly GCF_024711535.1). Classification (NCBI taxonomy): domain Eukaryota; kingdom Metazoa; phylum Chordata; class Mammalia; order Rodentia; family Heteromyidae; genus Dipodomys; species Dipodomys merriami. The sequence continues at coordinate 8,461,886 of NW_027202604.1, read as the reverse complement.
TTAGGACCTACTACATAAATGAAAACATTGTTGCTGAATCATCATAAATGGACAGGTGTGTGTTAAGTCCTCAGTGGTGAATTTTATTGGCTCTATCTGTTAAATATTTTTTTTCTTCAGTACAGAAGTCTAACTACAGTTGATATTCAGGGAGACACTCTAAGATATGTAAGGGAACAGTTTTCAAATGTTTCAGGGGCATGCATTACACATAATTAATGTATTATCACACGTGGTCACTTTCCAAACCTAAATATGAATCTAGCCAGAACTCTCTCTGCCTGGTTTTCCACAGGAGTTGCTGATCTTGAACTTGAAAGTAACAAAATGACATTTCTCTTCAAAACTGTACTGCTCCCTTCAGGTGCCTATTTAGATACACTTATTTTTACCTCTCATCTGCACTAATAACATCAATAAAGAAGAGGCATATATCTACAGCTTCCCTCTAATTCTAGCATGGATTAGGAGGACAAATTGACAAGATTTTATCTCTGAGTGGCACCTCTGAGTTTGTCCAGGTCTCTTATTTAAAAAAAATAAATAAAAATAAACATCTGATCTTGTCACCTGCTAGATAGAAGCAAATATTAAACACACCTGAATAAATAAACAGACATGATCTATACATTAATACATTCTGAAGAAGGACTTTTGGCTTTTTGACTACCATAGTTTGTTGGTTTGCTGTGTGTGTGTTTGTTTGTTTGTTAACTGAACAAACTTGCCTTGATCAACTCCAGATCTGTTTCCTACGGGCACAGTGCCTCTGTTTGCCACAACTGGGCAGGTCAGAATCTTGGTCTCATCAATGCTTACTGGTGAGCATACACAGCCAGGAAAAGCCAGTCCCCAACTTGTGTACACACAAACCAACAGGGCATGAAGATACTTGATCTTTCGGCTGAATTGAAAGTAAGAATTCCTCCCTTGCCATAGTTGTAGCATGGGAAATTTTGGAATTCTCCGAGTACTGAGATACAGGCAAATGATTAACATGTCTCCATAAATCTCTGCAGATTTAAGATTTAAATACGTACTAAAAATGGCTGGGACTTTTGGGTCTTCTATTTATAAATGCCAGTCCTTTTTTCTTTTATTTCTAGTCCACCACCACCACCACCACCCCCTCTTAGGATCAAAGACAGAATTCCAAGCAGACTGAAAAACAATGGTAAATGTTTCCATTGCAGAAATTCGCGCTGGTGCCATAAGTGGATTTAAGGTGGACTGGGCTCTATAAACAAAATAAAAAGATGGCATTCAAATGAAAATATGTAAAAAAGATCCTGGGGAAAAAAATGCTTCAGAGAAGCAGTCTGGTTAGTTGTAAAATGACTTTAAATTAGGCTTTAAAAAGGATTGCTAAATCTTGACACATATATGAGCAGCTTATTATCATGCAATTGTGCAGTAGTTGCTTGATCTTGTTACTGATTCGTCACATATGAATAAATGATTAATTACCAGAAAGGCTAAAACAGAGTAGAGAGCAGGGAGAGTGGAGTGCTGAAGCTCGCCCTGCAAGAGGGGCTTAAACACGTTTATTGCCCTTTAAGTGCATTTCATTAAGGCCAATTAAGGACTTTCATGTCTTATTAGAAAAATGAAGTAGATTTATGAGGTTTTCGTAGGTTGTAAATGCTGGGGCTAGCAGATACAAAACCAAGCAGAAATGTGGTAGTTAAGAGCTAAGAAAATATATACAAATGCTCCCAGAAAGCAAATATTTAATGGCAGTAAAAAGCCGGTTCAACACGAAGGCGATCTTTAAATAAAAGAAAGGGTATAATTTTTATTTCCTCTCATCTATTCACTATAAACTTCAGGATTTGTGCACCAGGAAGATTTCTCTCTGCGGTTCAGGAGCCTACTTCAGAGTAGGGGAAATAAAAAAAAAAAAAGCCAACCCTAAAAACTGTCTTGACATTCAGAGTCCTCTGTCAAAAACCGAAGTATACACTCATAAAAATGCTCTTTTAATTCCAGGGAAGGAAACACGTTCTTCAAAGGGAGGAAACTGGGAAGTTAATCCAGCACTGACATAGTTGTTAATAAACAAACAGCAAGCAAAAATTCACTGCTTAGGGTGAGAGCCATGCGCCTCACTTCCTACTTTCCCCATTCCCTGTCAGATGGTGTCGGAACATTAGCTCGACCAAATGGTTATTACCTACCCTGAATTTCCTGGATTCCTTTTCAAGGGAAATTACCATGACAGGTTAGCAAGCACTTCTTGCTGCCACTTGGGAATGCTTACCACCCTCTCCGTTCTAACCAAGGGGTTTATCTATATACTCAACATAGAGCAGTTCCTTTAGTCTTTCAGTATACATGCGCACGCACGCACACAGACACACAAACACACGCACACACACACAAATACACTTTCTCAGGAGACTCATACAACTTTGACAAATGCAGGAACACGCATTTGATGAATGTTTAATAAAACAAATGCATATTTTTACCTTGCCTCATTCCACTATAAGAAGCCACAACTGTTTATCATATGTCCTCTTGGATAAATAATTTTAAACCATATGAAACATCAAGAAAATATCAGCTGATGATGTACAGTCACAACTTTTTAGGCTCAAGTCTCTCCTCTTTGCAAAGAAGAAAAAAAATTGAATGTTGGCAAGTAAGTAGATTATGTCTTCTCGATTTTTCTTTAAAAAGCATTTGAGAGAAGTGCTATGCAGCACATAAAAGATGTCCAAAACTCGCCAACAGTTTTGCAACAACACACATATTACTCTAAAATGAGCGCCTCGGTTTTGCTTGTTGAAAACCTACTTACTGTCACAAAAAAAAGACTGAACATGGGATTTTAGTACTATTTCAAGAGCACTGGCAAATTTTTCTGCTGAAAAACCTTTAAAATTACTGGAAGATCTACCAGCAGGAAATCAGATTAACTGTGCTGTTCAGAAGAAAAGATGAAAAGGTAGTCAATGATATTTATGAAGGTGGAAGCTTTAAACTGAAGCTAAAAGTCCTTCAGGCATAGCTCTGTCAAAAAAAAATAACAACAAGCACACAAAACAGCAAACAAAATATTAATTTCAATGTCCTCAGTGTAACTCTATTTTGTTCTGTGAATTTGATTTCCCAAATAATGGCCTGGACAGAGACCTAAAGCAACTAGCCATGTATCTGTTCAGACTCTGCAAAGAATTTTATTGAACCGAAATGTGATGAGCATCTGTCCTTAGTGATTTATTCCAAACAGCGGAGATGTTATAAAATGAACACATTGCATCTCCTGCAATAAAGGGAAACAAAATGATCTTTTAGTTAATATCCAATCAAACTTCAAGACACCTTATGGAACACAAGGATTTCATGGGATCATTTCATTCTTCTGCACCTTTCTCTAGACCACAAAACTGAGATTACCTTAAGAATCTCTAAAATGCAGAGTTAAATGTCTATAATGAGCTTTGGTTTTTTCCAGATCAACAGATGCCCCTTGATTTTTATTTTTATTTTGACAACCCAAAATGTAGGCCCAGGCTAGGGTGCTAATTACCAATAACTTCTTATTAAAGAACCAAGAGTGCTTGTCCCGGAAGTTCAATACCAATTTGGGCCTCGGGGTCTCTGAGTTACAAATAGGAGTGGAAGCTTTTCAAGTTCAGGATTCGATATATTTTGTCAGGCACAATAGACTATTTCTGGGGAAACTGCTGGAAAAAAAAAAAAAAGAAAAAGAAATAAAGAGGTTGGGTTTTAAGGCCTCCAAAGATGTCTAGCATGCAAAGAATTTTCAGGTGGCTTCCATACAGAGGAATCACAAATGGGTAACTGCCCATGGGATAAACCCAGAGACATTAAAATTACATCTTACACCACAAATATTTCCCCAATAACACAGTCTGAGATAGTCAAACATATATACACATATACAGAGTTTTATCTAATCCAGTCAATTCATTTTAAAGAATTCCTTAAAGCGAGGGAATTAAATTTGCAAGTGATTACTGTTATACCTAATTCAGAAAAAAAAAACAAGTCTCAAATTATTAGAAGATAGAGCAAAAATATTAGAAAAAGGGAATAGTCTGCCAAACACAAATAGTAGAAATGAGATAAGAACAGATTTAGCATATTCAAACAGAGCTGGACAATCTCAGACTCAGCATTGACTTATTTCTCCCAGAATTTTCTTGTTTAGTCATCCATAAATTTTCATTGTAATGAACAAGCTGCCAAACCTTGGCCTTTCCTTCAGGCGGTTCAAATCCTAATGAAATTCACTAGGAATATGAGGCGCAAAAGACAGTACTGAGCTAGAGAGGTGACTTTAAGGAGGAAGGCATCGATCAGATCATTACTTGTAAAACTCAGACTAGTTTCAGAAAAGCCCTCAGTTCTATTTCAAACAACCAGTGGTTTTCAGAGGTGAAAAGACGCAAGGTGAAAGCAAAAGTCACAAACCATCAGCTTGCAGACCACATTTCAACCCTGTTTTAGTAGCATATGTTTCTATAACTACCAACAGTTGAAAAACCAGGCGACTCTTGCCATGTGTCTGAACTCTTGAGAATTGGAATGCTCTGCAACTGTGAAGGGCCCAAGTTCTGTATGGCAGTGGTTCTCTGGAATGAAGTGTGCCACTTTTCTCCATGCCCAATGCACCCCTTTACAGCATCCTTATTGTCATCTCACTGCCTCGTCTCACATATATGGCTGTTCCTGGAGTTAAGACCTTCAGCTCGTAGTGTCTTAGTCCTTTCTTCATATCACTTAAGGTCTTTTGGCCTCTCAGTTCAAGGCCTTGTTAAACAGAAGGAAAAATAAAAAAGAAAATGAGAGATGTCTTATTTAGGGACTTCTTATGTGAGCTACCTAAAAGTTAACTATACAATAATATTTTGAATATTAACCCATTATATTGGAGGCCAGCATGGATGAGCAAAATCCTGCACTGTCTGGTTTTGTAAATAAAGTTTTATTAGCACAGTGCCATAGTCATTTGCATACATATTGTTTGTGGCTGCTTCCCATTAGAATTCTGAGAGGCCACTATATCTACTGTCTTGTACTTCATAGGAAAAAGGTATCAGCCCCTGCCTTCTACTCTAGAAGGCTTCTCAGGAGCCCATGAATGATGCTAAAGCTCCAGTTCAGGCCTACTGCTCCTTCCCAATGTGCTTTGCATCTTTTCAGCCTACTTTTATCAGTCAGTAGTTGTTTGTTTTCTGGGTTGAGTTGGCTGTGGCTCCAAATTTGGAAAGCATACATTTAATGGAATTATTTCCTCATTATCTATCCACTGTAGGCTTGAAGTTTCTTTTAACTGGCCACTTCAGAAGCTGACTATTTTGGCAGTAATTTACGAGCAGGCTCTATTACAGCTTAAGTTTCAATCAGGGAGATAAAGCTGAGGCCTACCCTGCCCACTGCTCCACTAATATCACATACCCTGACTAGCTCATATGATATGTAGCCTCAAGGGTCTCACAAACATTACTTTGCTTCATTAGAAGAAATAAAGGTAATAGTTTTGAGAGTCAAAAATGGGATTAATGTCTGTAGATTGGTAAAAACTCGTCTTCTTGCCTCAGGCTATAGAAATTCTTCACAGCAGCCCACAGTTATCTAGGTCTAATTCTGTGTGATACATTGTATGATTGAGACATCAAACACACACAATATAGGTATTGATACCCTTCCCACTACATAGGGGAGCAAACTAAGGTTTAAAGAAGTAATATATTCAAACTTGTGAAACTAACAAATAGCATAGCTGAGACTAGAATTCAGGTCTGTCTGGCTTCAAAGACTTAACTTGCCCTGAGATTCATGAAGTTGGAGAGACTGTCATTCGGACAAACACCTTTTCTAGCTGCAGAAATCAAGTGATCATTCATCTCCATGGGATGACAGATGTGCAGTTTTGGCCTGAGACTACTCAAATGCTCAGTAACTCATTTAGACACTCTGTTAGTTAGATTAAAGGATCTTCTATGTACCATAAATTCATCCTTCCCTCTATACTTCAATGAATAATAGCCAGTCACAGGGACAAATACTGAAAATTCTAGAGTATAATCAAATGTCAGAAGCTTCACAGATGTACAAAGGTATTTTGAAGGTGAGTATTTCTGAGTTGCATGTTCGTATTTAGCTTCCCATCCTGTTGAATTTCTCAAGTTGATTTTTCATTTCTGAGGTAAGCCTTAGGTTTCCTGTTAACTGGAGAACTCTCTCTGAGCTCCATGAAAAGACAATGAACTTTGCTAACTGATCTACTCCTACTCCCACCCTGTGCCAGGTGAGTGCATTCTAAGTTTCTCACCCAGTGACAAACTCATCTCACTGTCCTACGTGTGGATGAATACTGAAAATGCATCATTACTCCTTGTGACCTCGACAACCCTATCTCCTTGTTTTGTAAGACAAGATCTCTGACTATGAATATGATGCAGAAAATCTAAAGACTCAAAAAAGAAGAGACTTCTGTAATGTCTCATGTTACAAAGGCTTTGTGTTAAGTTTTTTTTTTGTTTTCCTCATGGTTAATTTACATTTCTTCTCACTAAGGGAAAAAAAATAAAGATTTGTGTTTGCAACACAAGCTTTGGTATTCCATTTTACATCTTCCTATCTGAAGAAGAATGCTCCTATCCTATAAGCTTTCTTGTTCAGATTGGCTGGCAATTCGAGGGGAAAATGCCCACTTTTAGTAGTGAAGGCACAAGGTCTGAACAGACACCCCGGGAGGAGGGTGTCATAAAGAGACATTCCTCATAATCAAGGATAATTCAAAAGGGAAACAGTGACCGAACATCCACAAGAGCCAACAGCAGCCTAATCCTCAGCCCAGTTCTGCAGACGGGACACAGGCTGCTGCAAAGCCAGGGCAGATGCCAGGGAAGAGACCAGCCACAAACTGAACAGAAGTCCAGTCCAGAGCTTGGCATCTGGGCTCTTCAGCTGCCAGCCTTGCCTCGTGAGTAGCCACAATGTTTGGCTCCCATGCAGAAAACAACAGAGGATGAGGCTAAAGAGGTCCATGCTCCATCCTGCCAGCAACAGGATGCGGCAGTGCCAAGAGAAGGCTGCAGTGCCACGCGGGCGCCAATGTGCCTTGGAACGGCTTTGATATTTTCTAAAGGGACAACAGAATTCCTGCAAAAGAGAGAGAGAGAGAGAGAGAGAGAGAGAGAGAGAGAGAGAGAGAGAGAGAGAGAGAGAGAGAGAGAGAGAGAGAGAGAGGGAGAGGGAGAGGGAGAGGGAGAGAGAGAGAGAGAGAGAGAGAGAGAGAGAGAGAGAGAGAGAGAGAGAGAGGTGTCCAGATCCAACACTCAGAACCATTTCTCCCATTTTTCTGAAGAAGAAGAAGAAAAAATCCCTACTCCTGTGCACAATCTCTCCCTCCATTCCCCCCACCCCACACACACACATTAAGGTTGTCAGGTCTGTTTCTTACTATGGTCCTACATCTCTTAGCTGCATGACAAAACCAAGCTGAAAGTTCTTTCATAGGTTACAAAAACTTGTGCATTTTCTTTGACTATATTGCATTTTTTGTATTTATGTACTTCCCAGAAGCGGGGTGGGGTGGGAGATACAGAGAGCAATATAGCATCATCCAGTGAGTAAGCCATTCCAGACCTCAGGATTTGCAATTGGCTTTCTTTCTTTTTATTAAATTTTATTGTCAAGGTGACATACAGAGGGGTTGCAGTTACAAACATAAGTTAATGAGTACATTTCTTGTCAAATATTGTTACCCCCCACTCGTTTTCTCCCACTTCCCCTCCCCCCCAATTCACTGCCCCCCCAAAAAAAATTGTAAAATTCATTTCCAACATAGTGTCTTGTGAGTATCCCTGTTACACTGGTTCAACCCTTTGTCCTTTGCCTCACAATTTGGTTGTTCTTCTCTTCCCCAAATCAGACACAGGTACCAAAACTCAAATACAAGGATCCAGTGTTCCATTGGCAAGGAGATCTTTTTCTGTGGTTTTTCAACTAAGAAAATTGGGTAGATGAATGAAGAGAGGAAGAGGAGGGAGAATGCAGTCATAGCATTCAATGTCTATGTGTGAAAAGGGAACCAGGATGCTTGAGGAGATGGGTGGGGTGGGGAGAGGTGTGGGAGAAGGATGAAAGGAATGGCATTGATCAAGATCATTGTACACATAACTGACATGTATTGAAATCCCTTTGTACAATGACTTAACTATAAGAGAAAAGAAAGAAAAGAAAACGGGGAAAACTTAGATAAAATTCTAGAATAAGTGAAACCTGCCTGTGTATCACGATTCCTTAAAATATGAGAAACCAGAAATAAAGAGATAGATCTTTTTTTCTGCTCACATTTGATAAAGGAAGAGAGTAATCAAGAGATCACTGTAAGATGGATCCTCTTGTCTCTCCTACATAAATGCAGACCCAAACACAGCATAATTTCAATAAGAAAATGCATGGAGAAGATTTTGTTTTATGTCATTCATTCCAGTGAGCTTGAGAAAACTGTATGCAAGTCTTTCAACAGAAAAAAATGAAAGGCATTCTATTTACTACTGTAACTGGATCCTCGTCTTCCTATTCAAAATCCAATTCGTAGCTACTAAATTGAAGGATTAAATGTTCTTAGTTTTCTTATATGATCTCCAGTGTTTTAACGTAATTCTTAAGTATTTCAGCCAAATACCACACCATCATGATTCTTATTTTACTGTTTTCCTTTTTATCCTGGTGCTTCTGCTTTAATTATCCCCTCCCCCTTTCTAGGCTAATTTTCTTTACCAACATTCTCTACAGGGCTTAGTTTAAAAGATGGAAAATTTTCAGGGACCTTTCTTTTTCTCTAGTTCTCCCATGACATATGGTCTCCAACATAGAGCTCAGCATGTAGACTACAGTGCCTTGCAATTTAGGAGATTTTTTGGTAAGTATTATTTCTACAACAGTGGTCTCCTTGGTTAAAAAGGTCACAACTTCCAGTTTGTTTTTTTATCTTCCATAACATCTGATCTAGTTGAGGCCTTGGATAGCAGCTTAAAAATTTAGAAAAGATCACTTGCTTTTTGAATTAAATTTTGCTTCAATGTATCTTTTGTTTCTAGTGGATAAGAAATAAATACTTAAGACAATTTTTATACTGTCAAAATTAATATTTGGTGGGATAAGGGGTATATAAAAATGCTAGAATTTAAAAAAGAGCAACCCTAGGTTCAAAAAAACTTATACCTAGAGTAATGAGCAAGAAACGTTTACGACTTGTTCCTACAGACTTACAATAAAGAAAAAAAAGCAGCATTTTATTTGGTTGGATATCAACGGAGTCTCTGGATTCTCCCCCCAAATATTATTATTTCATAGTCCACTTACGGGATTTTTAATATTTAATGGTACACTAAGTCTATTTAAACAGCGTGTTTGAAGAATGACACCTACGCCTTTAAGGAGTCCCTACAACTGCAGTTATGCTGAAAGTACGACTTTACTATCAAGAGTTCATCACTAAGTGTTAATTTAATGCCTGTCTTGTATGGTGTCTCTACTTCTTCAATGTTTATTTTGTTTTATTTTATTTTAATTATGATATCATATCAGAAGCTAAAAACAGTCTGCAAACCCGTGAGCAAACAGAATTGTAAAGGATAGCAGCAGAATTTAAGGGCTCTCAGCAAAACAGCCTACAACAAAAGATTTACTCAGAGAAGATGTGAGTATCAGTATCAGTTTATATTAGATATCAACCTGTCAAAAATCATTGGGTTTTGCTACAATAATAAAATAAAAATCTCTTATTTTCCTTGTTTCTTCATAACTTTATATACAAAAAAACCCACTTCCAAAATGTGCCATTCTTCTTGAAACAATATTACTTTACTTTTCCTATATATATTGAGTTCTTAATTGCAGAAAAGATGTCAAAACACAGACTTGTACTAGCCGCAAGCAAACACAGCCATGTGCTGGGCTAAGAAGAGTCTCTAAGATGGCTTTTTCTCTCTTCTTTCCTCACCCCAATTCCTTCCTAATCCCAATTCTAACCCTAACCCTCCACTTAATAATAGAAACATCTGTTTTGCAACAATCAAAGAGATGATTCTTTTCAAGAGTACAGTCTATTCCCATGCTAAGGCAATGCCACTCATATATTATGCCTCCTTTTGTTCTATGACAAGACTTTTGTTTGAGGTTGAGTGGGCACAGCCAAGATGGCAACTGAAAGAACCAATTCTGGAAACCCCTTTATTGCAGCCAAAAACAGGATGCTTGTGTTCTGTTCATACAATCCCTCTTTTCCTCACCAATCAGTCTAGACCTTTGCAACGGCTTTTATAGTGAGCAAATATGAAATCCATATACGTACTTTTCACCAAGCAACAAAATGGGACTTTAATAAAGAAAAAGTTTCTTTGCTCTGTGAATTGGCCCAGTGTGGATTTTAGCTTCCTATGTGTCATAGGAAATAAAGCTTTAGGCAAGGCAAGGATGTTCACACCTCTGCCAAAAATTAATATATTTTTAATGGTAAATTGACATGAAAAGTTTTAAACATATTAGTGATGGTCTGACCTCCAACTGTTCACAGTCATGTCCAATCCACACACACAGAAGGAGAAAATCTGTCTACAGTGAATGCTCGATTTGTTCAATTCCCTACCACGTCTTTTCAGCAGCTAATGCTGCTCTGCAAACAGATGATGACTTTCATGGGAAAGGAAAACCAACAGGGATAAACTACATGAAATTTTTTGATGTGATAATTCGTAACTTAGGTATGCTTTACCATAATGTTTACTGGAGTACATATATATGTGTAATTTTAAAACCACAGCCGTATGCCAGAATTGATGAGTTCTAAAATAAAATCTGTTGTTCTTAAAGTACTGTACCAGCCACATTAGAGATGGATTCTTCCAATGCAACTGAACATTTAACTGAACACCTACTGTGTACCAGATTTGGGAGAAGGAAGATGGTGGAGTAGAATTATAAAAAAAAAAAAAAAGAATGACATGATGCCTTTGATATAATTCAGTTGAGAACCTACAAATATGTCACCAAACTCAGTGCCATATACAAAATACAGAGGAATTAGAAACTATCTTGAAATCTATTCAAGTATTCACTCAGGCTAAGTAGCTATTGAGAAGCTGGATATACCTAGGTGTTCCTTCAGTAGGAAAAAATCTTTATTATTGCAACAGAAACAGTAAATGATCTCGTATAGGGAAGATGGGGGGGGGGGGAGAGGAAGAGGGAAGTCTAAAGCCAGTCTCCTAGCAATGGTAACCCCTGCTAAAGACAATTAATAAAAACACCCTCTCATATGGAGAATTAAAACACAGAAGTAAGATCTTATGACCAGAATACAAATGTGAAAGCATCATAACATTTCTACTCTCACATGATTTGGTTTCAAAAACTGAAAAGCTTGGGCTGGGAAGGTGGCTCAGTGATAGAGCACTTGCCTTGCATGCCTGAGGCCCTGGATTCAATTCCTCAGCACCACATAAGCAAAAAGAAAAAAGCCAGAAGTGGTGCTGTGGCTCAAGTGGTAGAGCGCTAACCTTGAGTGGAAGAGTTGAGGGACAGCGCCCAGGCCCAGAGTTCAGGCCCCACAACCAGGCTCCCCCCCCCCAAAAAAAAAACCTGAAAAGCTTTTCCTCTGAATATTTTTATTGTAATTATTATAAGTATCTATTTGGAAGTAAAGTCACTTATCATTGTCAATTTACATTTAGGGGACTTTCAAAAAAGTAACATTTGCAAGAATATATTAAAAATATCAAGTTACTCCTAAGGTAGCTCCAATAGTGTTCTGGGTCTCTTCATTCACTTCCTTGGTAGTGGCTCCTTTTCCATTGCTGTGTTAATTCAACTTCCTCTTCCTGGCTGCGTATTGTTGCA